>NC_057715.1:121494839-121526706 GCF_004010195.1 Chiloscyllium plagiosum | reverse complement strand
GGGGGGGGGGGGGGGGGTGGAGGGGTGGAGTGGAGGTAGCTGGAAATGAAATAGGTAGATGAAGGTGGTAAGGTGATGATGATAGGTCGGAGCACAGTGGAGGAGATATATGGGAAGAAAGATGGACAGGTGGGACAGTTCAAGAGGGCTGTGCCAAGTTGGAGGATTGGATAAGGTCAGGGATGGGGAGATGAGGAAACTGGTGAAATCAACATTGATCCCATGTGGTTGGAGGGTCCTAAGGCAGACAATGAGGCATTTTTCCTCCAGGTGTCAGGTGGCTAGAATTTGGCAGTGGAGGCAGTTCAGTACTGGCATGTCATTGGGCAGGGTGGGAGGGGAGTGAAGTGTTCAGCTACGGGGTAGTGGGATAGTTTAGTGCATGTGTCCCAGAGATGTTCTCAAGGAGGAGATATGTATTTTTTCTTCAAGCTAAAAGAATCAAAGGATACAGAGCAAAAGTGAGAACAATCAACTGAGTTGGATGATCAACAATGATCATATTGAATGGCAGAACCACTCAAAGGCTAAAACTGCTCCTATTTTTAAGTTTATAAAACCCAGTGCAAAGTGTCAATTTGCAGCAGAGTGGAGCAGATAGGCAGAGATGGAGCCCTGAAAGAGGGATAAAAGGTTAGGCGGACATAAGGATTGTTGATAGTAAGCCTGGGAAGAGGAGAAGTTGAATAGGTGACAATAAGGACTACAAATGGGTAAAAATCAGTTGGCTGTGCTGAGAGTACCCATGGTTTGGCTGGTTCTGAGGTGTGGGTAAAAGACATAGAAAGTGATGTCCGTGCTCTAAAATTATTGAACTCAGTGTTGAGTCTGAAGTTTGTGAAGGTCCCCAAGTGAATGATGAGGTGTTGTGTCTCCAGCTTGTGTTGAGCCTAGCTGTAGCACTTCAGCAGACTGGAGACAGAAAAGTAAGTATGGGAGCACAATATTATCTGATACACCTTTGACACTAAAAACACATCGACCTGCATAATCTTCATAAACTTTCTTCATTCCTCAATTAAAAAACGATCTGGCTTCTCGAACATAACCTGTCTTAAACTAACCCACATTATCTTAGTTTGGGATGGGACCATTCGCCACCGATTAGCCACTGCCTTTCACCGCCAAGGACGCTTCACCACCGCCCATTGGCCGCTGAGGACGATTCGCCACCACAAGTGTTTGTAACTCATTTTTATGTATAAACCAATAAATGATATTTATTTCACTTTTTTTTTAAAATCAATGTACTATGTTGTTGTATAAATAAAGGGCACTGAGAAGTATGAAAGAACAGGCGGGATGGAAAACAATCACTACACATATATATTTCCGTTGGCGAATAGTCTCCAGAGATCAAACAATTTAGTGGAGAAACGCTGATGGCGAACCAGCAGTGGCTAATCGGCGGCGACCAATCGTCACCAACCCATCCTAGTTATATTATTAGGTCTGCTTCACTTGAAAAGTCATCCTCAAAAGTACGCAGAATGACTATTAACGGGAACCAACAAATTGTCTCCCATATCTCCAGTGGGAAGAAAAGTGATCGTAAATCTATTTAGCTGTCCTGTGTTTAAAAACAGTGAATAAAAGACAATATAATTCTTGCTGCTGACACAGTCTACAAAAGCACACCTTAGAAAATAAGCAGGGGCATAAAACAATTATTGGAATCAGACCTACAGGTTCTGATTCCAATTGCTAGTTCTTTTAAAATTCATTTGTAGGATGTGGACATCAGTAGCTGGCCAGTATTTATTACCTGCACTGAGTTGTTTTGAGAAGGTAGTAGTGAGTTGCCTTCTCGAACCAATTCAGCCCATTTAGAGTCATAGAGTCATAGAGATGTAAAACAAACCATTCGGTCCAACCCGTCCATGCCGACCAGATATCCCAACCCAATCTAGTCCCACCTGCCAGCACCCGGCCTATATCCCTCCAAATCCTTCCTATTCATATACCCATCCAAATGCCTCTTAAAATGTTACAATTGTACCAGTTGGAGGTAGACCCACAATGTCCTAAGGGAGGGTATTCCAAGATTTTGACCCAGTGACACTGAAGGAATGGTAATATATTTCCATGATGTGGAGGTGCCAGTTTTGGACTGGATTGGAAAAGGTCAAAGATCACATGACACCAGGATATAGTCCAATGGATTTATTTGAATATACTAGCTTTTGGAGTGCTGTTCCTCCGACAGATTAATGAGAGGGGAAAACCGTAGATATGGAATTTAATGAAAAGATCAAAGGGCCATACAACACGTGCGAACGAATTGAACAGAGTGAGAGAGACAGCATGCTAATACAAGGGAGTATATGCATCTGAGGGGAAGTGTACATGCGAGTATGTTTCTGTGTGTGAGATTGTGTGCGCATGAGAGGGACACAGTGTGTGTAAAAGAGAGGATGTGTATGTGTGTTTGTGTGAGAATGTGTGCACATATGTGTATAGTGTTGTGGGGTCACCTGTAGTGCAACATGAACCCAAGATCGTGGTTAAGGCCATTCTCATGGGTACCAAACTTGGTTATCAGCCTCTGCTCAGCAACTCTGCATTGTTGTGTACCCTGATGATCGCCAAGTCAGGATGGTGAGTGGCTTGCAGGGAAACTTGCAGGTAGTGGTATTTCCATGTACCTGCTGTCAGTGTGCTACTAGATGGAAGCAGTCACGGGTTTGGAAGGTATTATATAAGGGCCTTTAGTGAATTGAGAGTCTCTGACCTGCTCTTGTAGCCACTATGCTTCTACGGCAAGTCCAGTTGCATTTCTGGTCAACAGAAACCTCCACGATGTTGATAGTGCAGGGATGGGCAGTTCAGCATTTATAACACCAATGAATGTCAAGGGGTTAGATTGTCTCTTACTGAAGATGATCATTGCCTGGCGTTTGGGTGGTACAACTGTCACTTGCCACTCGTCAGCCCAGGCCTGGATATTGTTCAGCTCTTGTTGCATTTGAACATGCGCAGGACATATGCTAGAACTAAGACTGTAACAGGTCAGGGACTAAATGGCACTAGAAGTACCCAAACTGAGTGCCCGTGAGTGGGTTATTGCTGAGCAGGTGATGCTTGATAGTCCTGTTGATGACACTTTACCGATGATTGAGCACAGACTAATGGGGTGGCAATTGGCTGGATTGGAATTGTCCTGCTTTGTGTACAGCACATACCTGGGAAATTTTCCACACTGTCAGGTAGATGCCAGTGTTGTAACTGCACAGGAAAAGCCCGAAACGTCGAATCTCCTGTTCCCTGGATGCTGCCTGACCTGCTGTGCTGTTCCAGCAATAAAGTTTCAAATTTTCCACACTGTCAGGTAGATGCCAGTGTTGTAACTGCACAGGAAAAGCTTTCCTTGAATGCAAAGTTCTAGAGCACAAGACTTCCATTCTATTGTCAGAAAGTTGTCAGGGCCTATAGCCGTTGCAGTATTCAGTATCTCAAACCATTTCTTAACATCACAGAGTGAATCAAATTAGCTGGGCAACACTGGAGGTGGCCAAAAGGGATCATCCACCCAGCACTTGTGGTTGAAGTTTACTGCAAAAGCTTCAACTTTATCTTTTGCATTGATGTGCTGGGCTCTTCCATCATTGAGGATAAGAATATTTCTGGAATCTCCTCCTCTGGTGAGTTGTTTATTGTCCACCGCCATTCATGACTGGATATTGCAGGACTGCAGAACTTTGATTTGATCTGGTTGCTTGGCTCTGCCTATCACTTGCTGTTTATGCTGTTTGGCACGCAAGTAGTCCTGTTTGTGATTTTCACCAGGTTAACACCCATCTTTAGGTATGCACAGTGCAGCTCCTGGCATGCCCTTCTGCACTCTCCATTGAACTAGGGATGATCCACTGGCATAGTGATGAAAGGTGGTGTTGCCAGGCCACGAGATTGCAAATTGTGCTGGACTACAATTCTGCTACTGTTGATGGCCCACAGCACCTCATGGATGCCAAGTTCTGAATTTCTATATCAGTTCGAAGTCTGCAGATGCTGGAGATCAAAGTTGAAACTTTATTGCTGGGGACAGAACCATACAACAACCTTAAGTGTGTGCTTAATGTGAAGGCAGGACTTCATCTCCACAAGGACTGTGCAGTAGTCACATACGAATACTATCATGAACAGGTACATCTGCAGCTGGCAGATTGGTATGCATGATGTCAAGTATGTTCTTGCTTCTTGTTTGTTCCCTCACCACCTACTACACAGATGCCAGTCAAGCAGTTATGTCCTTTCGGACCCGACCAGCTCGATCAGTAGTACTACTGCCAAGCCACTCTTGGTGGTGAACGCTGAAATGCATCAACATTCCTACTGAAGGGCCCGAAACATCGACTCTCCTGCTCTACAGATGCTGCCTGATCTGCTGTACTTTTCTAGCACCACACTTTTCCACACGGATTCTCAAAATCTGCAGTCCTCATTTGCTCCTAACATTGAAATGTCCCAGAGTACATTTTGTGCCGTTATCATCCTCAATGCTTCCTTCAAGTGTTGTTCAACACGAAGCAGTACTGATTCATCAGTCAAGGAATGACAGTATGTGGTAGTTAGGAGGTTTCCTTGCCCACGTTTAACCTGAAGCCATTAGACTTCATTGGGTCTAGAGTCAATGTTGAGGACTCCCAAGGCAACTTCCTCCCAATTGTATCCCACTGTGGGTGTGCTGGGTGTGTTCCGCTGGTGGGACAGAACATTTTGAACAAAGCAGCAAGGAGAGAGGACAGAGAGAAGCAAGAGCTGCCGGGTAAGTCAGTTTTTTCCCACTTAAAAAGGGTTGATGGGTGGGTTAGTAAACTTGCACATGACACAAAGGTTGGAGGTGCCGTTGATAGTATCGGAGGGCTATTGCAGGCTGCAGCACGACATAGACAGGATGCAGAGCTGGGCTGAGAAATGGCAGATGGAGTTCAACCTGGATAAATGCGAAGTGATACATTTTTGAAGGTCAAACTTGAATGCTGAATATAGGATTAAAGACAGGATTCGTGGCAGTATGGAGGAACAGAGGGATCTTGGTGTTCAAGTACATAGATCCCTCAAAGTTGCCACCGAGTGGATAGGGTTGTTAAGAAATCATATGGTGTCTTGGCTTTCAGTAACAGGGGGATCGAGTTTAAGAGCCGCGAGGTTTTGCTGCAGCCGTACAAAACCCTGGTGAGACCACACTTGGAATATTGTGTCCAGTTCTGGTCGCCCTATTATAGGAAAGATATGAAGGCTTTGGAGGGGGTGCAAAGAAGATTTACCAGGATGCTGCCTGGACTGGAGGGCTTGTCTTACGAAGAGAGGTTGACTAAGCTCGAACTTTTCTTGCTGGTGAGCAGGAGGAAGACAGGTGACCTGATTGAGGTATACAAGGTAATGACAGGCTTGGATAGAGTCAATAGCCAGAGACTTTTCCCCAGAGCTCGATTGACTGGCATGAGGGGTCATAATTTGAAGATATTAGGAGGAAGGTATAGAGGAGATGTCAGAGGTAGGTTCTTTATGCAGAGAGTTGTGAATGCATGGAATGCGTTAGCAGCAGTGGTGGTGGAAGCAGAGTCATTAGAGACATTTAAGCAACTGCTGGACATGCACATGGATAGCAGTGAATAGAGGGGTACGTAGGCTAGGTTATTTTATTTTCGATTAGGAATAATCCTCGGACAACATCGTGGGCCGAAGGGCCTGTTCAGTACCGAACTTTCTATGTTCTACGTTCTAACATATCCAGGATTGATGATGGCAATGCCTGAGAGATGGTCTCCAAAGTATGATTCCATGATTTTGATTACGTAAGGCGATTGCTTGACCAATCTCAGACAGCTCGAGCCCCTAAGCGTTAATAAGGAGGACTTCAGAGTTGACAGGACCATTTCTGCAGTTCTCTTCTGATGCCTACGTGGTCCATACAGCTTCATTTTCTTTGTTGAGACTTTGTAGTGATTGATACAATGGGGTGACTTTCTACGGCATTTCAGAGGGCAGCTGAGAGTCAACCACATTGCTGTGGTTCTAAAGGCATCTGAAGATGGCAGATTTCCTTCCCTGAAGGACATTAGTGAGCCAGATGGGTTTTCATCAGTAGATTCTTAATTCTTGTCATGGCAGGATTTGAACCAGAGTCCCCATAATATGGTCGTGTTTCTGGATTAATAGTCTAGTGATATATCACTAGGTCATTGCCTCCCCTCGGATAGTCACAGCTCAGAATAATTGTATAAGCATTAAAGAAGCACTTACCATTTACAATCCCATGAAATGTTGAGTTCACAAATATCATAACTTGAACAAGCAGTGTTGCTGCAAGGTTGCCATCCAGGCAAGCAGTCACACGGAGAGTTTCAACAATACACAGAGGCTCTGCACAGCAATTGGTTTCATTTAATAAATCTTCACAAGGTACCAGAGACCGATCTAGAGTCAACTGCACATTGCGATTCATCTGTAATAAAATTAATTTCAAACTAGCATTTCAGCACATGAGATTGGAAAGCTATCACCTTTCAAAGTAAAACAAAGTAAATCACTCAAAATCATTTTCATTCACTCTCATTTTTCAGCCTGTTGATTACATCACAGCTAACAATTAATAACATTACATGATAAGCTATGAAGAGACCGTGGATAGGACCTGCAGTTGCTAGGGATCAGTAACATTTTTATTTAAATCAACTAAATGTGAAATCCCAAGTATTCACCAAGAGAGTAAAGCCACAAGGTACCATGGTTTTAAACAAACAAGAAACTTAAATAACAAATGTCAGCAAACAGCACATTCTACCCATCATATAGTCTAAAATCCATAATTAACAAGAAGCAAACGTAAATTAACAAGCAAACCACAGTCAAACACAAACCAAAATGCAGACAAATAAAGATTCCATAAATTTTCTTAACACCCAGGTGTCAGTGATCACTGCAATTCTGAAAAACTCTAAATCTCTGGTCTTCATCATGAGGGATCCTCAAGGATACAACCTTGGAGTCCCCTTCAACAGGAAACAGCAGGCACCAGGATCAGATTCCCTCACAATGACATAGACACTTAAATCATCCCCACTGATGATATATCACTTTGCCACCTGAAAAATTTGGTTCTGCTGCGTTTACTCCTGCCCATGTCGCCAAATGTAAACAGAGTTTGGTTTGATTTGCTTTAAACAGACATGCCACTTTGATCTGATGATCTAAAAACAAAAGTTAAATGAATATGCACCAACATCTGCAAATAATTAGTTAAATTTAACAATGAAAGGGTCTATTTTGTCTTGAACATCCTTGTAACAACCTCCATCCAAAGAAGTCCAGCCATTTTCTCTAGGGTAGTGTTGTCAACACTAATATAGTTGAACTATTTAAGATGAAGGCAGCCATGTTACATGATGCAAAACACAAAATGTCTCATAATGCAATAAGAGCGAGGAATGTCTGTACTCAATTCTACCAACATTCCTACAGATAATGGTTAATTTATTGTTTATAAATTCTTTAACGGAATGTGGGCATTTCTGACCACGCTAGTACTTTATAAATTTTGTTTTATTTCAAACAAAAAATTGTTTAAATTGACAAGTCAGATTGCACTGCAAGTAAGTGAATCAGCAGAAGACAGCGTTCAATCGACTTACTTATCCTTTTAATGTTTGTCAAATTTAACATTCTAGAAATCTGGTTAAAGGAACTTTTATCACAAATAGAAAACCCCCATTAAAGTTTTAAAAAAACAGAATGGCTAACCTCATCCTCAGAAGTAGTCAGTAACCACTGGTCAGTGGCACTTGCCTTCACACAGTCAGATTGTGATGAATCTAAATGGAAAACAAGAAATTGAAGTTCATTTTCTCATCTTTTCCAAGAAACCCAACTCTACTTCTTGGATCCTATACCAACTAAATGACAGACGACTCAACTTCCCTTCCTGTTAGCTGACACTGTTAGTGGTTCTCTCCAAGCAATGTCACTCTTTCCATTAAATTTGCTGTTAATATCTCTTTCTTCAATACAAAACCCTCAAACCCACCATCCTTGCTAATTACCACCCATCAACTCTGTGTTCTAAAGTCCTTGAACATAGTTTAGGCTCCTTATTCATGCCATTGTTCCCTTTACTTCAAGTTGGATTTCATCCCATCAGGTTTCTACCCCTCCAACAGGATTAAAATAGCTCTAAGCAAAGTCACAGTTGGTATCCTGAGTGAATGACAAACCTATCTGTTCTTGTTCCTATCAATCTTGACACGATGACCACATCACTCTTCTTCTATGCCTCTCTACTGTCATCTGGCTGGATGGAGCACTCTGCCTGGTCCAATTCCTTCATGAGTCATAGCCAGAGAATTACTTGCATTTCCTTCTTCTCCTACTCCTGCACCATTACCTCTGGTGTTCCCCAAAGATAAATCCTTGGCCCCTCCTATTTCTCAACAACATTTTGTCTCGGTTGTATAAACAGCATTAGTTTTTATGTGCCCTAGCGATACTAAATCAGCACTACTTCTCAACTCCCTCACTGTTACTAAATATTCAGATTGCTGACCAGAAGTTTCCTTCAATATTGGCAGAGCAAAATCACTGTCATCAATTTAAGCTACAAACTGTGTTTCCTAATTCCCAATGTCATCCTTCTTCATGGCAATGGTCTGATATTCTATCTCAGTTACTGACCTTGGGATCATATTTGAGCCTAAGAAGAGCTCCTGACCACTTATCCACCTCAACCTTAAGATTGGTCATCTCTACCTCTAATGTTGGGAACATGGGAGGAGTAGGCCATTCAGCCTGTCAAGACTGCTTCACCACGGAATACATTCATTGCTATTCATCCTTTGATGCCTTTTTCCCCCCCACACTATCCCATATCCATTTAAGCAATTGGTAGTTAGAGATCTGTCAACAAGTGAGTTTCCACATATGCTATCTCCAGATTTTGTCCTTGCCTCAGCTCTTCTCTTGCTGAAACTTTCATCCATGCTTGATATCTCTATACCTAATTACTCCAAAGCATAGGTAAAAACAATGACTGCAGATGCTGGAAACCAGATTCTGGATTAGTGGCGCTGGAAAAGCACAGCAGTTCAGGCAGCATCCGAGGAGCAGTAAAATCGACGTTTCGGGCAAAAGCCCTTCATCAGGAATACTCCAAAGCATTCCTGATTGGTTTCCCACATTCATGACTCAAAATTATTCCTATCTGCCTTAAATGGTGACTCCTTTTCACAGAGATATCTAATTCTAGATTCTCCCTTAAGAGAAAATATCATATCCTTATCCACTCTGTCAACACTGCTTAGGATCTTATATGTTTCAATTAAGTCACTCTCACTCTTCTAAACTCCAATGGATACAAGTCCAACCTGCCCAACCTTTCCTCAAAATACAACCACCCATTCTAGGTACTAGCCCAGTAAGCTCTCAACTGCATCTAACATATTTATACTCTTCCTTAAATAAAAGGGACCAAAGCTATTCACAGTACTCAAGGAGCACATTCACCAGTGCTCTGTATAATTAAAGTGTAAGCTCCCTACATCTTCACCAAATTCTTCCTATTATATAATAACAATCTACTAGCTAATCTAATAGTTTGCCATATCTGAACATTAACCTTTTTTTTTTTTAAATCTAGCAGAACACCTAGATTCTTCTGCATCTGAGCTCTGCAATCTCTCACGTACAAGCAAGGGGAAGTGTGGGCTATTTAGTCTCCCTAACCTGCTCATCCACTTAAGAAAGATCATGCTGATCTATGTTCAAATTCCACATTGCCACCAATCCCTTTAATCGATTTCCTTACACAAGAACCACTTATCCACCTCTGACAAAAATATTCAATGAACCCACATCCTGAGTGAGGGTCTTGCAATGTCATACAATTCTCAGAAAAAAAGTCTCTCTTCGTCTCTACCCTGAAAGGGAGGCTGCTAACGTTTAGGCCCCTTCATATACACTTATCCATAAAAAAGGAAAAATCCATTCAAAGTACACCTAGTCAAGATCTTTCAGGTTCTTGCATACTTCAAGACACCTCTCATTTTTCTAAACTTCATCAGGAACAGGTAGTGTATCCAACGTTTTTTTTAATATAAGACAAGCCATTAATTCTAGGTATCAAAATCAGCTTCTAACGTACTTATATCTTTCTTTAAAAAAAGGAGACCAATCCTTCACATATTTTCAAGATGTCATCTCACTAATGCCCAATATAACTAATGTATACCTTTATTTACATAAAGAGCAAAGTACTGCAGATGTTGGAGATCTGAAATAAAAAGGAAGTGCTGGAGAAACGCAACAGGTCTGGCAGCATTCGTGGAGACAGAAAGTCAATGTTTCAAGTTCAATATGACTCTTGTTCAGAATCAACAACCTCTACCATCTAGAAGTACAAGCATAGCAAACACATGGGATCATCATCTGCAAGGTATTGCTGGGTGCAAATCTTGCAACTCCCTACTGAACAGCAAATGGATTACAGCAGTTCAAGAGTGTAGTTCACCATCACTTTCTCCATGACAACAAAAGATTGACAATAAACAGTGATTCTGGATTAATGGTGCTGGAAGAGCACAGCAGTTCAGGCAGCATAAACAGTGGCTGAGCCAACAATACATATATCCCATGAATGACTAGAAATAGTTATCCATTTTTGTTCTATTTCCCTTCAGCTGACCACCCCCTCAGAAACCATGGGCAGAGCTTCCGTTTTCCAAAACACTGCCTGTGAAAGACTGTTTTCTGATTGCCACTCAAATGCTCCAATTTTAAGATTTTATCCCCAAACTGAATTCCCATGAGGAAATAATTTCACTGCAACCTCTCAAATCCCCTTATCATTCCAAGCACCTCAATTAGATCACCTTTCATCTTATGATCATTAAGCAAGAAAGCAGAAAGTATAGTCAAGAGGAGCAATTAAAAAAAAAGTGCAAAAACATTTGGATGTATAGTCCCTACTTTACAAAAATGTTGCCTATTTTTAAAGGATCTTAAGAACATGAAACAGTATAGCACAGGAACAGGCCTTTTGGCTCACCAAGCCTTTGCTGACACATGATGCTTCTCTAAACTAAAAAACATATTGCTCTATGTTCTGGATTAGTGGTGCTGGAAGAGCACAGCAGTTCAGGCAGCATCCGAGGCACAGTAAAATCAACGTATCGGGCAAAAGCCCATCAGGAAAGGGCTTTTGCCCGAAACGTCGATTATACTGCTCCTCGGATGCTGCCCAGACTGCTGTGCTCTTCTAGTACCACTAATCCAGAATCTGGTTTCAAACATCTGCAGTCATTGTTTTTACCTATATTGCTCTATGTGTCTGCGCCTTTCTGTTCCCTGCCTATTCATATGACTGTCAAGTTGCCATTTAAACATTCCTAGAGTATCCACCTCCTCTGGCAGCGCATTCCAGGCACTAACCACCCTGTGTGTAAAAAAAAAACCTTGCCTTTAAACTTACCCAAAGTTTCTTTAACCTATGTCCTCTAATAATTGACATTTCTACCCTGGGAAAAAGACTCCCACTATCCATGCCTTACATAACTTTGTAAATTTCTGTTAGCTTGCCCCTCATCCTTTGACATTCAAGTGAAGAAAAACTAAGTTTGTTCAATTTCTCCTCATAGCTGATACCCTCCAAAATAAGTGACATCCTAGTCCTATTTTCTACCATCTCCAATGCTTCCACATTCTTCTGTAGTGTGGCGACCACAATTACACACAATAGTCCAAATGTGGCTTTACTAAATTTCTATCCAGATTCTGGATTAGTGGTGCTGGAAGAGCACAGCAGTTCAGGCAGCATCCAAGGAGCTTCGAAATCGACGTTTTGGGCAAAAGCCCTTCATTCCT
The DNA here is from genome assembly GCF_004010195.1 of Chiloscyllium plagiosum. Classification (NCBI taxonomy): domain Eukaryota; kingdom Metazoa; phylum Chordata; class Chondrichthyes; order Orectolobiformes; family Hemiscylliidae; genus Chiloscyllium; species Chiloscyllium plagiosum. The sequence continues at coordinate 121,514,853 of NC_057715.1, read as the reverse complement.
GATGAAGGGCTTTTGCCCGAAACGTCGATTTCGAAGCTCCTAGGATGCTGCCTGAACTGCTGTGCTCTTCCAGCACCACTAATGCAGAATCTGGTTTCCAGCATCTGCAGTCATTGTTTTTACCTCCTAAATTTCTATCCAGCTGCAACAAAACTTGCCAATTTTTATACTCTCTGCTCCAATCAATGAAGGCAAGCATGCCACATGCTTTCTTGACCATCGTATCCACTTATGTTGCCTCATTCAAGGAACGGTGGACCTATTCACCTCGATTCCTCAGTATGCTGGGTCTGTTTCCTTGCTGTACATCTCTATGACTATGTTGATGCTAAGGGTTCTGCAATTTACAGTATATTTCTCCCCTGCATTAGATCTTCCAAAATGCATTACATTGCATTTGCCCGGCAATTTCTCTGCCCAGATCTCCAGCCTATCCATAACCTGTTGTATCCTCTGGCAATCCTCCTCACTATCTGCAAATCCCCCAACCTTTGTGTCGCCCACAAACTTACTAATCAGGCACCTACATTCTCCTCCAAGTCATTTATATTGTTTAATGAAAAGGAACTCCAGCACTGGTCACTGCAGAACACCACTGGCCATAGATCTCCAGTCAGAAAAGCACCCCTCCACCAATAATGTGTCTTCTATGGCTAAACCAGTTCTGTAACCATCTTACCAGCTCACTGCAGACCCCATGCAACTTCACCTTTTGTGTTAGCCTGCTATGAGACCTTGTTAAAGGCCTTGCTAAACTCCATATAGACACCAGCTACCACTCTGCCCTCAATCGTCTTGGTCACTTTCTCAAAAACCTCAATCAAGTTTGTGAGACGTCACCTTTCCAGACACAAAGCCATGCTGCCTATCACGGAGCCATACAGCACTTAAACAACCCTTTGGCCTAACTTATCCATGCTAACCAGGTTTCCTAAACTGAACTATTCTCATTTGCCTGTGTTTGGCCTATATCCCTCTAAGCCTTTCCTATCCACGTATTTGTCCAAATGTCTTTTAAATGTTGTAATTGAACGCACTTGTACCACTTCCTTCATATATGCACCATCCACTATGTGAAAATGTTGTCCCTTGAGTCCCTTTCAAATCTTCCCCTCTCAACTTAAACCTATGCCCTCTGGTTTTGGATTCACCTACCGAAGGAAAAGACCTTGGCTATTAACCTTACTTAGGTCCCTCGATTTTATAAACCTCTATAAAGACCCAGCCTTCCATACTCCAGCAAAAAAAGAAAACAAAGTGTCCCGGATTATCCAAACTTGCCTTAGATGTTTTCTGCACCCTTTCCAGTTTAATAACAGACTTCCTATAGCAGGGTGACCAGAATTGTATGCAGTACTCTAAATTTGGCCTTACGGATGTCTTGTACAACTGAACCATGATGTTCACTAATGCTCATAAGTCCATATTTTTCCAAATGTGAGTAAATCCTATCCTTAAGAATCATCTCCAATAATCCATACTACTGTCGCAAGGCTCATTCGCTAATAATTTCCTGGTTTGTCCCTGTTGCCCTTTTTAAACAAAGGAACAACACTGGCTAGTCTCCAACTCTCTGGGTGCTCATCTGTGACTAAAGAGAATACAAGGGAAAGGAGGAATAGGGAGTGAGAGCAGTTGAACACACGGTTACAGGGATGGGGCATGTGAGAGGGATTCAGGTGTCTGGATAATTGGGGCTCATTCTGGACTAGATGGGACCTCTACAAATGGGATGGTCTACACCTGAACCAGAGGGGTACCAATATCCTGAGGGAGATATTTGCTAATGCTCTTCGGGAAGGTTTAAACTAATTCAGCAGGTGGTTGGGAACCTGAACTGTAGCTTCAGTTTACAGGAGGCCGAGAGTAGTGAGGAAGTGAGGACTGCAAATGCTGGAGATCAGAGCTTAAAAATGTTTTGCTGGAAAAGCGCAGCAGGTCAGGCAGCAAAGGAGCAGGAGAATCGACGTTTCGGGCATAAGGGCTCCTTTCCCCTCCCCTCACCTTACCTCAGTTCCAACTTTCCAACTCAGCAGTCCTCATGACCTATCCTACCTGCCAATCTCCCTTTCCACCTATCCGTTCCACTCTCCCCTCTAACCTATTACCTCCATCCCCACCCCCATTCACCTATAGTACTCTTTGCTACCTTCTCCCCAGCCCCACCCATCCCCATTTATCTCTCCACCCTCGAGGCTTCCTGCCTCTATTCCTGATGAAGGGCTTTTGTCCGAAACATCGATTTTCCTGCTCCTCGGAGCTGCCTGACCTGCTGTGCTTTTCCAACACCACTCTAATCTAAACTCTGGTTACCAGCATCTGCAGACCTCACTTTTGCCTAGGGTAGGATTAGGGCCAGTCAAGGACAGTAGTGGGAAGTTGTGTGTGGAGTCTGAAGAATTAGGAGAGGCGCTAAATGAGTATTTTTAGTCAGTATTCACACAGGAAAAGATAATGTTGTCAAGGAGAATACTGAGATACAGGCTATTAGACAATTGAGGATCATAAGGGTAAGATGTTAGCAATCCTGAAGTGCGAAAATGGGATGGGATTTATCCTAGGATTCTCTGGGAAGCCAGGGAGGAGATTGCAGAGTCTTTGGCTTTGATCTTTATATCATCATTGTCTACAAGAATAGTGCCAAAAGACTGGAGGATAGCAATTGTGTTCCCTTGTTCAAGAAGGGGAGAAGAGACAACCCTGGAAATTACAGAGGAACCTCGATTATCCGAACGAGATCTTGAGGTCCCAATAGAAACATTACGTCAAAGACGTGTTTCCAACACTGATTGTGTATTTTGTTTACAGTGATTAAAAGTGAACTTGGCTTACTGAAATGCTGCCAAGAACAGCCCTGGACTGATGGGAGCCCAGGCACCATCTCCAAATGACTGACCTCCAGATCTCCCTCCCTCTCTCCCGACCTCCAGATCTCCCTCCCTCTCTCTCGATCCCTCCAGATCCCTCCCGACCTCCAGATCTCGATCCCTCCCTCCCGACCTCCCGATCCCTCCCTCCCGACCTCCCGATCCCTCCCGACCTCCAGATCTCGATCCCTCCCGACCTCCAGATCTCGATCCCTCCCGACCCCTCCCGACCTCCAGATCTCGATCCCTCCCGACCCCTCCCGACCTCCAGATCTCGATCCCTCCCGACCCCTCCCGACCTCCAGATCTCGATCCCTCCCGACCCCTCCCGACCTCCAGATCTCGATCCCTCCCGACCCCTCCCGACCTCCAGATCTCGATCCCTCCCGACCCCTCCCGACCTCCAGATCTCGATCCCTCCCGACCCCTCCCGACCTCCAGATCTCGATCCCTCCCGACCCCTCCCGACCTCCAGATCTCGATCCCTCCCGACCCCTCCCGACCTCCAGATCTCGATCCCTCCCGACCCCTCCCGACCTCCAGATCTCGATCCCTCCCGACCCCTCCCGACCTCCAGATCTCGATCCCTCCCGACCCCTCCCGACCTCCAGATCTCGATCCCTCCCGACCCCTCCCGACCTCCAGATCTCGATCCCTCCCGACCCCTCCCGACCTCCAGATCTCGATCCCTCCCGACCCCTCCCGACCTCCAGATCTCGATCCCTCCCGACCCCTCCCGACCTCCAGATCTCGATCCCTCCCGACCCCTCCCGACCTCCAGATCTCGATCCCTCCCGACCCCTCCCGACCTCCAGATCTCGATCCCTCCCGACCCCTCCCGACCTCCAGATCTCGATCCCTCCCGACCCCTCCCGACCTCCAGATCTCGATCCCTCCCGACCCCTCCCGACCTCCAGATCTCGATCCCTCCCGACCCCTCCCGACCTCCAGATCTCGATCCCTCCCGACCCCTCCCGACCTCCAGATCTCGATCCCTCCCGACCCCTCCCGACCTCCAGATCTCGATCCCTCCCGACCCCTCCCGACCTCCAGATCTCGATCCCTCCCGACCCCTCCCGACCTCCAGATCTCGATCCCTCCCGACCCCTCCCGACCTCCAGATCTCGATCCCTCCCGACCCCTCCCGACCTCCAGATCTCGATCCCTCCCGACCCCTCCCGACCTCCAGATCTCGATCCCTCCCGACCCCTCCCGACCTCCAGATCTCGATCCCTCCCGACCCCTCCCGACCTCCAGATCTCGATCCCTCCCGACCCCTCCCGACCTCCAGATCTCGATCCCTCCCGACCCCTCCCGACCTCCAGATCTCGATCCCTCCCGACCCCTCCCGACCTCCAGATCTCGATCCCTCCCGACCCCTCCCGACCTCCAGATCTCGATCCCTTGATCCCTACCCAACACTGCAGTCTCCCCCTCCCTGACTGATCCCTACCCAACACACTTCCCCTGGAGGAGTTCTACACAGGAGCGTACCCTAAACCCCCCTTCCCCAGGTAATCTCTCCAACATGGTCCTGTACAGGGCAAAGCTGGAACCTGTCAAAATTTTGCAGTAAAAAGTTGTGTGTGGCTGTGTGAGTGTGCACACGCTATTTGGAGACTGACCGACCCCCCCCACCCCCCAAAAAGGCGGCAGCACCAGTCTTGTTGTTGTTGTCCAGTCCGGCTGCCCCGGAGAGGGGGGTGGGACGCACGGATTTCAGAAAGGCATTTGATAAGGTTCCCCACAGTAGGCTATTGCACAAAATACGGTGGTATGGGATTGAGGGTGATTTAGTAGTTTGGATCAGAAATTGGCTCGCTGTAAGAGGAGAGGGAGTGGTGGTTGATGGGAAATGTCCATCCTGGAGTTCAGTTACTAATGGGATAGCGCAAGGATCTGTTTTGGGGCCACTGCTGTTTGTCATTTTTATAAATGACCTGGATGAGGGCGTAGAAGGATGGGTTAGTAAATTTGCAGATGACACTAAAGTTGGTGGAGTTGTGGACAGTGCAGAAGGATGTTGCAGGTTACAGAGGGACATAGATAAGCTGCAGGGCTGGGCTGAGAGGTAGAAAATGGTGTTTAATGCGGAAAAGTGAGAGGCAATTTACTTTGGAAGAAGTAACAAGAATACAGAGTACTGGGCTAATGGTAAGATTCTTGGTAGTATGGATGAGCAGAGAGATCTCAGTGTGCACGTGCATAGATCCCTAAACGTTGCCACCCAGGTTGATAGGGTTAAGAAGGCATACGGTGCATAGAGGGATTGAGTTTCAGACCCATGAGGTCATGTTGCAGCTGTACAAAAAAAAACTGATGCAGCTGCACTTAAGAGTATTGCATTCAGTTCTGATCGCTGCGTTATAGGAAGGATGTGGAAGCACTGGGAAAGGTGCAGAGGAGATTTACCAGGATGCTGCCTGATCGGGAGGGAAGGTCTTATGAGGAAAGACTGAAAGACTTGAGATTGTTTTCGTTAGAGAAAAGAAGGTTAAGAGGTGACTTAATCAAGGCACACAGGTGATCAGAGGTTTGATAGGGTGGACAGTGACAGCCTTTTTCCCCGGATGGTGTTGGCTAGGACGAGGGGACATAGCTTTAAATTGAGGGGTGATAGATATAGGACAGGTATCAGAGGTAGTTTCTTAACTTAGAGTAGTAAGGGTGTGGAATGCCCTACCTGCAACAGTAATGCAGGCCAACATTAAGGGAATTTAAATGGTCATTGGACAAACATATAGATGATAATGGAATAGTGTAGGTTAGAAGGTCGAACTCGAATGCTGAATATAGGATTAAAGATTCTTGGCAGTGTGGAGGAGCAGATGGATCTGAGTGTCAAGTACATAGATCCCTCAAAGTTGCCACCCAAGTGGATAGGATTGTTAAGCATATGGTGCTTTGGCTTTCATTAATCGAGTTTAAGGGCCGCGAGGTTTTGCTACAGCTCTACAAGTCCCTGGTGAGACTGCACTTGGAATATTGCATTCAATTCTGATCGCCCTACCAGAGGAACGATACAGAGGCTTTGGAGAGGGTGCAAAGAAGGTTTACCAGTATGTTGCCTGGACTGGAGGGCTTGCCTTATGAAGAAAGGTTGAATAAGCTCGGACTTTCCTCTCTGGAGAGGAAGAGGAACAGAGGAGATCTGATCAAGGTATACAAAATAATGAGTGGAATAGATAGAGTCAATAGCCAGAGACTTTTCCCCATGGCAGGATTGACTGGTACGAAAAGTCATAGTTTGAAGATATCAGAAGGTATAAAGGAGACGTCAGAGGTAGGTTCTTTACGCAGAGAGTTGTGAATGCAAGGAATGCGTTGCCAGTGGTGGTAGTGGAAGCAGAGTCACTGGGGACATTTAAGTGACTGCTGGACATGCACATGGATAGCAGTGAGTTGAGGGGTGCATAGGTTAAGTTACTATATTTTACATTAGGATTAAACTGGAGCACAACAGTGGGCCAAAGGGCCTGTTCTGTGCTGTACTTTTCTATGTTCTATGCTCTAGATGGGCTTTAGATTGGTTTCACAGGTCGACACAACATTTGAGGGCCTGAGGGCCAAAGGGCCTGTACTGCGCTGTAATGTTCTATGTTCTAAAGATTTCGTACAAGACCCCAGCAATTTCCTCACCTGTCTCCCTCAGCATTCTGAAATAAATCCCATCAGGTCCTGGGTACTTGTCTAACTTAATGCTTTTCAAAACATTCAACACTTCCTCCGTTTTTGTATTGACATAACTTAGAATATCAACGTACCCAACCCGAGATTCACTATCCACCATGTCCTTCTCCTCAGCGAATACGAATGCAAAGTATTCGTTAAGGACCTCAGCCACTTCCTCCAGCTCCGCATATAAATTCTCTCATTTGTCCTTGAGTGAATCTAACCTTTCCCTTGCTAGCCTCATGCTCCTTATCTATGGATAAAATGATATGTATATGCCTCGAGATTTTCCTTAACCAACGGCATTTTATAGACCCTTTCAGCCCTCCCCATTCCTTGTTTGAATTCTTTCCTGCTATCTTTGTATTCTTCAAGGGCTCTGTCTGTCTTCAGTTTCCTAAACCTTACACATGACTCCTTTTACTTTTTAAGTTCTCAATTTCTCTTGTCATGCAAGGATCCCAAATCTTGTCATCCTTATCCCTTATTTTCACAGGAATCGCCTGAACTCTAATCAACTGGGCATGAAAAGATTCCTACATGCCAGATGTGGATTTACCCTCAGAAAAGCCACCCCCAATCTAGATTCCCCAGTTCCTGCCTAATATTGCGGCAGTTAGCCTTCTCCTACTTTAGTATTTTCATTCAAGGACTACTCTTACCCTCATCCATAAGCAACTTAAAACTTACTGAATTACGATCACTGATCCCGAAATGCTCCCCCACTAAAACTTCAATCACCTTGCCGGGTTCATTCCCCATTATCAGGGCTCCTTCCCTAGCAGAGCCACATTGTTTCAAAAAAGCCTTCCTGAACACACCTAACAAATTCACCCAACTAGACCCCTGACTCGAAGAGACACAATCACATAGGAGAAGTTAAAAGCACCCTGACAACAACCCATTACATTTTAAAAAATAATCGAACGATAGCATCTGTACATTGACTGCTCCATTTCTAAACCGTACAGACCAGGAAACCAGACCAAGGAAGACATACCATTAAGGTGAGTAACTGTTTCCACACCAACTTGAGCCGCGGAGCTGTTCTCTCCCACTAGGTATACATTTACTTCAGGTCCTGATGCAATCAGGAAAGATGGTTGGAACACTAAATTCAAAATACAATAGTTATAGGATATCAAAGCAAACAATGTCGCAATCTTACAGAGGGGCTCTGCATCCCATCAAGCCCACCCAGCTCTACGAAAGAACAATTCAATTTGAATCACTCTTTCCCACAGCCCTGAAACTGTTCGTTTCACAGAATCATAGGTATTAAGGAAATGAGGCAAAAGCAGATAACTGGAGTTAGGACAGTGAGCTATGATCTCAAAGAACACCAGAGTGGCTTCAAGGAATCAATGGCCTCCTACTGTTCCTATGTCACCTCATGAGAAGAAGAAAATGTTAAGACTTGTCAGAAAGTATAGTCAGAGGTGGTGCTAGATGAGAAACATTTATTTAGAAATATATAAAATAAATAAAGAGTTGGTCAGGGGTTTAAAAAAAAAGAAAACGAGGACTGCAGATGCTGGAGATCAGTCAAAAAGTGTAGTGCTGGAAAAGTACAGCCAGTATCTGAGGGGCAGGAGAGGTATCCTGATGAAGAGCTTCTACTCAAAACATCAATTCTCCTGCTCCTCCGATGCTGCCTGACCAGCTGTGCTTTTCCAGCACCACATTTTTTAACAGGGGTTTTTAAAAAGGCAGATAAAGAGATAGAGAATTGCACAAATTTCTTTTATACATGACTGAGCTTAATCACACTGGAGAGATTGAGATATAGAGCTTTGGAAAAGATAGACATAGATTTGGGAGATGACAGCACAGCTAAACATTTTGGGGGCAGAAAGAGAACTTTGATTTGATTTGATTATTGTTGCCACATGTACCCAAGTACAGCGAAGAGTTTTGTTTTGCAAGCAGTACAAAGAGGTCATAACAAACAAGGACATACAATCATAGGTTGCTTAGAGTGAGGCATACAAGATTACAACTGCACAGAAGGTGCACAAAAGTAAGGTCAACATTAAATTTGATATCAGAGGGCCCATTCAGCAGTCTAATAACAACAGGGAAGAAGCTGTTCTTGAATCTGTTGCTGCATGTATTGAAGCTTCTTGGAGAAAAGGGTTGCAAGGACAAAATACAATTGCTTTTTTGAGAAGAGAGGGGCTTCACACAGATTTGAAGGGAGGGCCTAACAACAGTTCTTAAATCAGAAACACCATTCACAACATTGTGGATGTAGGTTTGCTCGCTGAGCTGGAAGGTTCATTTTCAGACATTTTGTCACCATACTAGGTAACATCTTCAGTGAGCCTCCCGACAAAGCACTGCTGATGTATCCTGCTTTCTATTTACATGTTTGGGTTGGTGATGTCATTTCCTGTTCTTTTTCTCAGGGGGTGGTAAATGGTGTCCAAGTCAATGTGTTGGTTGGTAGATTTTCAGCTGGAATGCCATGCTTCTAGGAATTCTCGTTTGGCTTGTCCTAGGACAAGCCAAACAGGAGAAAAGTGTTATCCCAATCGAAGTGGTGTCCTTCCTTACCTGTATGTAAGTATGTGCACATACAGATAAGGAAGGACACCAATAGACTGGAACAACACATCCATCCTAGGACAAGCCAAACAGAGACATACACGAGAATTCATAGAAGCATGGCATTCCAACCGGAAATCAACACACACATTGGTAAATAGGGTCCAAGTCAATGTCTGAGAAAGAGAACAGGAAACAACATCACCATAAGAAATGACGGATGTGCAGCATGGAAACAGACCCTTTGGTCCAACTTGTCCAAGTCAACCACATATCCTAAATTAATCTAGTCCCATTGGCCAGCTCTTGGCCTGTATCCCTCTAAACCCTTCCTATTTATATTTGTTGAAACTTTATTGCTGGAACAGCACAGCAGGTCAGGCAGCATCCAGGGAACAGGAGATTCGACGTTTCGGGCACAGGCCCTTCTCATTCCTGAAGAAGGGCCTGTGCCCGAAACGTCGAATCTCCTGTTCCCTGGATGCTGCCTGACCTGCTGTGCTGTTCCAGCAATAAAGTTTCAACTTTGATCTCCAGCATCTGCAGACTCACTTTCTCCTCTTCCTATTTATATACCCATTTAGATGCTTTTTAAATATGGTTATTGTACCAGCCTCCACCATTTCTCTGGCAGCTCATTCCATATACACATCACCCTCTGCGTGAAACATTGACCCTTTAGTCCCTTTTAAATCTTTCCCCTCTCACCCTAAACCTATGCCCTCTAGTTCTGGACTCACCCCACCTCAGGGAAAAAACCTTGTCTATTTACCCTATCCATGCCCCTCATGATTTTATAAACCTCTATAAGGTCACCCCTCAGCCTCTGATGTTCCAGGGAAAACAGCCTCTCCTTGTAGCTCAAATCCACCAACCCTGGCAACATCCTTAGAAATCCTTTCTGAACCCTTTCAAGTTTCACAACATCCTTCCGATAAGACCAGAATTACACACAAAACTCCAAAAGTGGCCTAAGCAATGTTCTGTACAGCTGCAACACATGACCCCCTAACTCCTATACTCTGTCCAATAAAGGAAAGCATACCAAACGCCGCCTTCGCTATCTGATCTAGCTGCAACTCCACTTTCAAGGAACTACATTTATCATGTAAAAGAAAATAGCTGTAATTTATAGAGTTCCTTCCAAGACCTGAAGATATATAAAAATATTTTGAAGTCAAAGAAATATTTTTCAGATGCAGGGTTACTTATAGGAAAGGAGGTATAGAGTTTGCATGCATTAACAACCCACAAGCAGTAATGAAATAAATAGCCAACTATTTGTTTTTATAGATAATTTGAAAGAGGAATATTGGCCAGGATGCTAAAAAATTTTCTTTATATATCAAATAGTACGGTTTGAATCTTTTGCCTCAACCTAAGTGATTAAACACCTCATGGCACCATTGACAATGCAGCACTCCCTTATCATTGGGTTGTGTTGAAATCTCAAGTGGCTCTTGAACCCCTGTCAATAAATCAAGGCTGACTGCTGGAGCATATTGAAAATGCAGCATTGTGAATGCAAGGTTTTCCAAGAGGATTGTTTTGGCATTTGAATTCAAGATTAAATGGAGTAATGAAGGATATGACATCACCAACCCAGAGAAACCCAAACATAGAAAGCAGGAAACATCAGCAGTGCTTCATCCAGAGGTTCACTGAAGATATTACCTAGTATGGTGATAAAACTCTGAAAATGAACCTTCCAGCTCAGCAAGCAAACCTACATCCAGAACCTCAACCTGAGCTACAAATCTTCTCAAAACTCACATTGACAATATTAACACAGAACCACAGGAGTGTTACTTCAAAAAAGAATGCAATTTAGCCCACTGTGTCTGTAGCACCACCTCTTCAAATGAAAAAGGACAGGAAGTGACAGTGGGATAAGCAATTTAGTGGATTTCTGATAAGGTATAAGGAGATAAATGTATTGAATACCATGAGCAAAAGGTTTGAAATTAGAAACCATTAAAAAAGTTCAGAGTTCAGGGCCAGGTTAAAGATGGGCATGGGAAGTATTCATACACACACAAAAATAAGCTTAATGAGGTTAGATGTGAAACAACAGCAGTTGTTTCAGAGATCCCAAAGTTGCACAGAGCATATTCTCAAGTTGCCGCACAAAGCAGACGGAAAAAGTCCCGCACGAATCCAGGCACCAACATATAAGTCATTAGGATCTCCATTCCACAACGCAAAACAAACACCATGAACCCTGAAGCACCTTGACGTCCATCATCAGCTTTTGCAGCATCTTTAAATCCCATCCCAGAGCAAAACCACAGCCTCTCAAAGACCCCTCCCCGCCCACATTCACGTCTCCTCCCTCACAACCCCCGTAAATCGCTGGCACTGTCCATCTCCCAGGTCAGTTCAGGTACCACTACCCCCTCGCTCTCCATGCCCTTAGCCCCGTGTACATTCGTCTCCAACAGACCCCGGTCCCCGGGGGAAGTACACAGTCTCACCGAGACCAGCCAGGCCACGGCTCAGGTTCGGGCTCAGCAGGACACCACAACACAGCAACCGGCTGAGGATTGCGAACAGCCCACCAGCCATAGCCTCACCATCAGGGGCTAGTGCCTCCCACCCTCCCCATACACCGCCACCAGCCAGCAACCAGCCCGCTCATTGGACGACCCACAGCACTGACCAATCAACACCGACTACCAATCCTGGCCGGTTGCTATGGGACCCGAAGGGAGATAACCGCCACTTTAAAACAGACTGAAATAACTGAAGAAACTCAGCAGGTCTGGCAGCATCTGTGGAGAGAAATTCCTGATGAAGGGCCCCGGTTAGAAACGTCGATTCTCCTGCTGCTCGCGTGCTGCCTGAACTGCTGTGCTTTTCCAGCACCATACTCTTGACTCGTGAGTTCCAGTATCTGCAGACCTCACTTTCTTCTAATCTCCAGCATCTGCAATACATGTACCCACTTCTGCACTCTGTGGAGAGAAAGCAGAAGTTAATGTAGAGTCCAATGACATTTAGGTCTTGAGGCATCCTCTCCCATGCCCTTACCTTTGCCTTGTCACATGGATAGCTATTACATACATTCCATTGTCAGCCATTAATTATTCCATTAGCAACTATTCACTTTCCTCGGCTGACTGTTATCCTCTCCTTTGCCTATCCAACTGTTCTTCTCTCTCTTTGGGCTCTATCTCCACCTATCATAGTTAAATATCACACAGCACCAGGTTATAGTCCAACAAGTTTAATTGGAAACACTAGGTAGTGCTTCCAATTAAACCTGTTGGACTATAATCGACGTTTCGGGCATGAGCCCTTCTTCAGGAATTAAATTCTCCTGCTCCTTGGATGCTGCCTGACCTGCTGCGCTTTTCCAGCAACACATTTTCAGCTCTGATCTCCAGCATCTGCAGTCCTCACTTTCTCCTATAACTTGATGTTGTATGATTTTTAACTTTGTACACTCCAATCCAACACCGCAACTCCAAATCATGTCCACCTATTATTTACTCCTTACCCCCTCCCCCATCCTATCTTCTGCATTAAAACCACTTTTACCTAGCTACGATTTGGAGGTGCCAGTGTTGGACTGGGGTGTACAAAGTTAAAAATCACACAACACCAGATTATAGTCCATTAGGTTTACTTGGAAGCACTAGCTTTCGGAGCACCGCTCCTTCATCAGGTGGCTGTGGAGTATAAGATTGTAAGACACAGAATTTATAGGAAAAGTTTACAGTATAGTGCAACTGAAATGATATATTGAGAAAGACCTGGATTGTTTGTTAAGTTTCCACATCTTTTAGAATGACCATGTTGATTTCAGTTCTTTCATATGTAAATCCGAGAACTTTTTTTAAAGTTACATTCTCAAGTGCTCCGAAAGTGCTTCCAAATAAACCTGTTGTACTATAACCTGGTGTTGTGTGATTTTTAACTTTACCTAGATACCATCTGATGAAAGACCAAAAATGTTAACTTCGATTTCTCTCCACAGAAGTTCCAGACTGCTAAGATTTTCCAGCTAATTCTCTGTTTTTGTTTCTGATTTCCAGCATCTGCAGTTTTTTCTTTTTTATTAAGAGTTGGGACGTCATGTTGAGGTTGTAGAGGACATTAGTGAGGCCACTTTTGAAGTATTGTGTACAGTTCTAGTCACACCATTTAGGAAAGGATATTATTAAATTAGAGGGTTCAGACAAGATTTACAAGGATGTTGCCTGGACTGAAGGTTTGAATTCTAAGGACAGGCTGGATAGGCTGGGACTTTTTTCACTGGAGTGTAGGAGTTTCAGGGATGACCTTAAATTTTATAAAATCATGAAGGGCATAGATAAAGTAAATGGCAAATGTGTTTTCCCAAGGGTGGGAAGAGTTCAAAACTAGGGAGCATATTTTGAAGGTGAGAGGAGAAAGGTTTAAAAGGGACCTGCACGGTAACTTTTTCACACAGAGGATGGTTCGTATGTGGAAGTGGTGGATGCAAGTACAGTTACAGCATTTAAAAGTTTGGATAGTCACATGAATAGGAAAGGTTTAAAGGGATATGGCCAACTGCTGGAGAAAGTGAGGACTGCAGATGCTGGAGATCAGAGTTGAGAATGTAGTGCTGGAAAAGCACAGCAGGTCAGGCAGCATCTGAGGAGCAGGGGAAATCCATGTTTCAGGTATAAGGGCTCCTGCTCCTAGGATGCTGCCTTACCTGCTGTGCTTTTCCAGCACCACACTCTCAACATGGGTCAGCTGCAGGCAAGTAAGACTAGTTTAGTTTGGGAAATTTGATCAGTGTAGATGAGTTGGACTGAAGGGTCTGTTTCTGTGCTGTATGACTCGATAAACATTAGTTTAGGTTGTAAGTTTGTTCGCTGAGCTGGAAGGTTTGTTCTCATCACCATGCTAGGTAACATCATCAGTGAGCATCTGTTGAAGCACTGATGTACTGTCCCGCTTTCTTGGTCTGTTGTGGTGGGTGATATCACTTTTGGTTCTTTTTCTGAGAGTTTGATAAATTAACAATCAAAGTGTTTGTTAATGGAGTTCCAGTTTGAATGCTCGGCCTCTAGGAATTTCCGTGCGTGTCTTTGTTTAGCCTGTCCCAGGATGGATGTATTGTCCCAGTCGAACTGGTGTCTCTTGTCTGTCATTAAAGGTGAAGTGGGTTGTGAGGCTCAGGTCTACTAGTTTGAGGATGCTGCCTTGCTGATGGAGTTGGTGCTGTCTGGTGTAAGGATACTAGTGATAGTTAGTTGTGTCTTTTGGTGGCTAGTTTCCTGTCAGTCTGTCCAATGTAATGTTAGTTGCAATCCTTGCAGGGTTGATAGTACAGGATTTTTGTACCTTTGGTGATTGGTAGAAACGGGGTTCAATCCTTCAGGTTTCATTCTTTGGAGGTCTGTTTTGTTATCTTCACGTGTATTGTGAAGTTTCCTCAGAGATGCTGTAATGCAGTTTTCTAACTGTGCAGTCTGGTCCATCATTGCCTGTAAGTAGGTGTAGGTATCTGCAACTGGTGTGTTTGATTTTTCAATGTATTGTGTTCTGTTCAGGAATGACAGTCATGTGCCCTTCATCTGCCAGTAGGATTAGAATATTTCTGTCTTTTCTAGGTACTTCCAGGGCTTTTCTTTCCAGTATGTTGAGTGTGTTCCCTTCTTTCTTTCTGTTTAGTGGTGGTGCTACTGTCTGTCTGATGGCCTGCTGGATATTTCAGTAAATCTGTTGTCTTTCATGGTTGATTCCAGGGCTGCTAGGAAGTCCTTTCTGTCTGCATCCCTGTGGTTGAAGTTAGGTTGCAGAAAAATACTCAGATAATGATGTAGCAGTTAGAGTTCCATGAAAATGCAACAAAGTTAAACCAGCATTAATTCTGAGGCTTTATTTGGAAATAGAATAGGAGGATAAGTCAACGTGGCTTTGTGTGTGGGAAATCACATCTCATGAAATTGATTGAGGTTTTTGAAGAAGTAACAAAGAGGCTTGATGAGGTCAGAGCAGTAGACATGGTCTATATGGATAAAAGCAAATTACTGCGGATGCTGGAATCTGAAACCAAAAGAGAAAATGCTGGGAAATCTCAGCAGGTCTAGCAGCATCTGTAAGGAGAGAAAAGAGCTGACGTTTCGAGTCTAACTGACCCTTTGTCAAAACTGGATCTATATGGACTTCAATAAGGCGTTCGACAAGGTTGCCCATGGGAGACTGGTTAGCAAGGTTAGATCTCATGGAATGCAGGGACAACTAGCCATTTGGATACAGAACTGGCACGAAGGTAGAAGACAGAGGTTGGTGAAGGAAAGTTGATTTTCAGACTGGAGGCCTGAGACCAGTGGAATGCCGCAAGGATCGGTGATGGATCCATTACTTTTCATCATTTATATAAATGATTCGGATGTGAGCATAAGAGGTCTAGTTAGTAAGTTTGCACATGACACCAAAATTGGATGTGTAGTGGACAGTGAAGAAGGTTACCTCAGATTACAATGGGGTCTTGATCAGATTTCGTTAGACAGGCATATGGACGAGAATGGAATAGGGTAGGTTAGATGGACTTCGGATTGGTTCCACAGGTAACCATAACATCGAGGGCCAAAGGGCCTTTACTCCACTGTAATGTTCTATGTTCCATGTTCTAGATGGGCCAATGGGCTTAGGAGTGGCAGATGGAGTTTAATTTAGATAAATGCAAGGTGCTGCATTTTGGGAAAGCAAATCTTAGCAGGACTTATATACTTAATGGTAAGGTCCTAGGGAGTGTTGCTGAACAAAGAGACTTTGGAATGCAGGTTCATAGCTCCTTGAAAGCAGATAGATAGGATAGTGAAGAAGGCATGTGGTATGCTTGCCTTTGTTAGTCAGAGTATTGAGTACCATAGTTGTCAGGTCATGTTGTGGCTGTACAAGGCTTGGTTAGGCCACTTTTGGGATATTGTATGCAATTCTGGTCTCCTTCCTATCAGGGTTCAGAAAAGATTTACAAGGATGTTGCCAGGGTTGGAGGATTTGAGCTATAGGGAGAGATTGAATAGGCTGGGGCTGTTTTCCAGGCAGGCAAAAGTGAGGACTGCAGATGCTGGAAACCAGAGTTTAGATCAGAGTGGTGCTGGAAAAGAATCGACATCAGGAATTCGTGATGAAGGGCTTTTGCCCGAATCATCGATTTTCCTGCTCCTTGGATGCTGCCTGACCTGCTGTGCTTTTCCAGCTTCACTCTGATCTAAAACCTGGGCCTGTTTTCCCTGACTGTCGGAGGGCCTTATAAAGGTTTATAAAATCATGAGGGGCATGGATAAGATAAATAGACAAAAGTCTTTTCCCTGGAGTGGGGGAGTCCAGGACTAAAGGGCGTAGGTTTAGAGTGAGAGGGGAAAGGTATAGAAGAGACCTAAGGGGCAACATTTTCACGCAGAGAGTGGTACGCGTGTGGAATGAGCTGCCAGAGGAAGTGGTGGAGGCTAGTACAATGGCTACATTTAAAAGACATCTGAATGGATATATGAATAGGAAGGGTTTAGAGGCATATGGGCCGGGTGCTGGCAAGTGGGTATAGATTCGTTGGGATATCTGGTCGGCATGGACGAGTTGGACTGAAGAGTCTGTTTTCATGCTGTAATTCTCTATCACTCTATGACTCTATAATTCTATAATCACACCAATAAAGACAAAGCAATGGGGTTTAGTCAAGGCAGGGAATGAAGCAAGGCTTCAGGGAGGAGATAGGTTAGCACCTTGGAGGATAGGAGGTGGGGAGACCAGGGGTAAAAGGTGGCTTGCCACTTTTAGAATGCAAATAAAACAAGGTGTTTTGTCCAGGTGACTTACTATGTATAAACATCTGATTAATCCTCTTTGAGTTAGAGTGCAACCTTGGAATCTTTTATGGGGTAGACTCTTCCAGTGCTGGCTCAATGAATAATTGTTGACCTGTACTTCAAAACTCCTCAGATTATTCATAATTTAATCTACCACAACAAAATGTTTACCCTTATTTCAAGGGTGTTAGAGAATAAGAGTTGGGAAGTCTGCCAGCACCTATACCTGGTGCTGGTAAGACCACATCTGCAGTACATGAGCAATTTTGGTCCCCAAATTTAAAGAATGATATTGTTTCATTAGAGGCAGTTCAAAGAACTTTCACTAGGTATGGAAGGATTGTGTTATGAGCAAGATTAAACAGTGAGGGGCTCTACTCACTGGAGTTTAGAAGAATGGGAGGTGATCTCATTGAAACATATAGGATTCTTAAGGGTTTTGACAGGGTAAATGCTGAGAGCATGTTTCCCTTCATGGGACAGTCTAGCACAAGAGGGCATAATCTCAAAATGAAGGGGCACCAATTTAAAACTGAGACAAGAAGGAATGTCTTCTCTCAGGGAGTTGAGAGTCTTTGGAACAGAGAGCGATGGGGGCATAGTCCTTGTATACATTTGAATTTGAGATAGATAGCTTGTTGATTCTTCTTGTAGGGGAATCAAGGGTTATGGGGAAAAAGCAGGAAAGTGGGCATGAGGAATGTCAGATTAGCCCTAATTCTATTGAATGGCAGAACAGGCTCAAGGGGTTGAACAGCCTACTCGCGTTCCTATTTCTTATGGTCTTATCAATTCCAACAATTTTCCAACATCACATGTTAACCTAACTGGTTTATAGTTTCCTGATTTCTGCCTCCCTCCCTTCTGAATAAATATGTTATACAAACATTTTTCAAATGTACGGGAACTTTTCTCTATGGAATTAGGGAAGTCTGCAATATCATAAGCTATCTCTGCTGCCACTTCCTCTAAGACCCTATGATGGGCGACGAAGGCTATGGGAACCTTTCTGCCATCAATTACAATCATTTGCTCAGGATTTTTTCCTTAATGATATTGATTGTTCTAAGTTACTCCTTTTCTATAACCTAAGCATCATCTATTATTTTTGGGATAATACTAGTGTATTCTGCAGTGAAAACTGAAGCAAATATTGTCTTTGTGTCTCCGTCAGTTCTGTGTTCCCATTATTAACTCCCCAGTCTCATTCTGCAAGGGACCAATATTTATTTTAGCTGGCCATGCAAACAATTTCTCCCTGGGTGGAGAAAAACTGCTCTAAACAGTTCAACCCCTCTGCTCCATCCATCTCTTTTTTTTCATTTGTTCTTTTTGTCTTTGTTTTATTTTGGTGATGTCATGAACTCTCAGCCTCAGCACAGACCTGGCATGGTCTCTTCTTGGCCCAGCATAGTGATCTCTAAGCCGAGCTGAAAATGTGTTGCTGGAAAAGCGCAGCAGGTCAGGCAGCATCCAAGGAGCAGGAGAATCGATGTTTCGGGCATGAGCCCTTCTTCAGGAATGAGGAAAGTGTGCCAAGCAGGCTAAGATAAAAGGTAGGGAGGAGGGACTTGGGGGAGGGGCGTTGGAAATGCGATAGGTGGAAGGAGGTTAAGGTGAGAGGGAGGAAGAGATGTTTCGTCACCCTATTAGGTAACATCTTCAGTGGGCCTCAGGCGAAGCATTGCTGAAAATGACATCACCAACCCAAAGAAGCCCAAGAATATAAATAGAAAGCAGAAAATGAACCTTCCAGCTCAGTGAGCAAACCTACGTCCACTTACACGGTACCCAGGAAAGACCTAAAGACAGAGCTAAGATGAGCAAGGAGGGGACATAAGAAGTTGTTGATGGATAGGATCAGGGAAAACCCTAAAGCTTTCTATTGGTATATAAGGGATAAAACAATGACTAGAATAAGATTAGGGCCAGTCAAGGACAGTAGTAAGAAGTTGTACGTGGATTCAGAGGAGAAAGGGGAAGCACTAATTGAATATTTTTCGTCAGTACTCACACTGGAAAAAGACAATGTTGTCGAGGAGAATACTGAGAAACAGGCTACTAGACAAGATAGGATTGACGGCCTATCACCCTCACCTTAACCTCCTTCCATCTATCACATTCCCAATGCCCCTCCCCCAAGTCCCTCCTCCCTACCTTTTATCTTAGCCTGCTTGGCACACCCTCCTCATTCCTGAAGAAGGGCTCATGCCCGAAACGTCGGTTCTCCTGCTCCTTGGATAATGCCTGACCTGCTGTGCTTTTCCAGCTAATATGGAATCAGCAATCCCATCCATATACACACAGTGAAGGAATGTTTACAAGGACCTCCTGTCCAGAACTAATCCAAAAGGTAAGTGGGTACATTTTATTCTGATCAAGATCAGAAATAGGTTCATATTTCTGGACCATTTTCTACTAAAATCAGTGCATTGTTAAAACATGGTTAGCCAAAGACTGATTGAAAATCTGGACTAAACCAACAGCACTCACCACTGCAAATTAAGGACATGTGATGAACTCTATGTCTGTTTAATAAATAATGTAGCTGTAATGGAAGTTTGGAATCAACTATTTTCTGTACCCTGGTTCAGTTTGATTCCTGATCTACCCTTTCTTCTTGTTTTCAAAGACCCTGCTGGGGAGGAGACATTGCTAGTTCTGTTCAGAAGGATTTTGCAGAAAATCAGCACAATTCCTTATGTTGTTTTCCTCCCTCTTTCCATGCCCGATATCATTCCCTGGTTTAGATGTGAAAGTATATATTGTAACTCCTCCCTCACCTAAATACAAAATCTCAAGAATGAATTGTGGCTGATGACCCATTTAATGAAGCAACACTTAATGGTTCCAGGGTTTGTAATACAAGTTTACTTGCTCCCTTCAGATCTCAACATGAAGGAAAGAAAATTCTTAAAAGTAAACAAATGGAATTCATAGTCATAGAGATGTACAGCATGGAAACAGACCCTTCAGTCCAACCCTTCTATGCCGACCAGATATCCCAACCCAATCTAGTCCCACCTGCCAGCACCCGGCCCATATCCCTTCAAACCCTTCCTATTCATATACCCATCCAAATGCCTCTTAAATGTTGCAATTGTACCAGCCTCCACCACTTCCTCTGGCAGCTCATTC
>NC_057715.1:121477734-121493914 GCF_004010195.1 Chiloscyllium plagiosum | reverse complement strand
TTCCGGCACCTCACCTGTGACTATCAATGATACAAATATCTCAGCAAGAGGCTCAGCAATCACTTCTCTAGCTTCCCACAGAGTTCTCGGGTACACCTGATCAGGTCCTGGGGATACATCCACCTTTAACCGTTTCAAGACATCCAGCACTTCCTTCTCTGTAATCTGGACATTTTGCAAGATGTCACCATCTATTTCCCTACAGTCTATAACTTCCATATCCTTTTCCACAATAAATACTGATGCAAAATATTCATTTAGTATCTCCCCCATTTTCTGTGACTCCAAACTCGTTTCAATTCACCACAGAACCAAACTATGTTGGTTTAGCACAACTTTGAGAGACCAAAGTCATTTAACATCTTCGGATTCCTAACCTCAGGAGGTTCTTAGAAGTGGAATTTCTGCTCCTTCTCTGATCTGTAGTGCAAGAGAAACATCCAAAACCAAACAATGGAAAGGAGCTCAAACGTGGATTAGCAATAATTCTGAATTTTGAAGTGGAACCAATGCATTTTATTTCTAATAACATCTTTTCCAGGGCAGAATCTGCACGTGTATTTAATCTGCAAATTACATCAGAATTTCCAAAACGTGACACAGCAAATTGGTCAATGAAACTTGAAAAAAATGGATGTTTTACAATTGTGCCTATTTCAACCACACAATTTAAAAAGTTTAACACTTTGTGTTACAGTATGAAATCCTCCTGCTGTTGTATCACAGAAGTAATAGAGGGGATGTTGTGGATCAGGATTATTGCACTGATTCCACCAAACACTTGAAGCAGGTAAAAGTGAAGAAACTCCAAAGGAGAAAGGCGAACTGAATGATCCTTGTTCATTGGTGTCAGCTCGTCAAATAGTTGTGTGTTGAGAGTTTCGGCTTCTTCTTCTTGGTTTTCAATACAGGTGGCAGAGCAATTCTGAAAGCAGTCCTGATTTAATAAAAAAATATCGTCACCAAATTATATAAAAATCAAATATTCAAAAGAATTCAACCAACTGAATTGTATAATACTCACTCGCATGTAGTGCAAATGGGACTAAAGTTGCAAAATACTGACAATTAAAGAGAGAAATTAATTAATAACTAATTGCTATTTAGTCAAGTAAAAAAAAAAGACCTAGCTACACTGAAACTCACTTGATAAGCAGACTGAACACACGTAACCAATTTCAATCAAATTACGGTGACAGAAACAGGCAGCTCGATAATCCACATGAACTGGAGGGGGTAGGACAAGCTGAGACCTCTGCTCAGGGTCTGGTAAAAATACCCACTGAAAGGAAAAAGATACAAACAGAGGATTAAAAACCCACAAGAACTTACAATTTAGCCTTTATTATTTTGATAAATCTTTGCTGAGTCATGTATCGATGACTTATGGGACAACGGCAGGTAAACGAAATTGACATACACGTGAGCCAAGATCTAACTGAGTGGAAGTTCAGGATCCAGAGAAGTGTGAGCAGATGTATTTTGGGAAGTCTTAGAGAGCAAAGGAGTACACAATGAAAAGTAGGATCCTAGAAAGTTAAGGGCTTCAGAGGGACCCTAGTCTGCACGTACACGGCAAGGAGAGATGGATGAAGTAGTTAAAAAGGTTTAAGGGATACTTGCCTTTATTAGTTGAGGTATCAAATACAAGAGCAGAAAGGTTATCCTGGAGCTGTATAATATATTAAGTAGGCCGCAGCTGGAGTACTGTGAGCAGTTCTGGTTGCAGACCTATGGGGAGGATGTCATTGCAGTAGAGAAAGTACAGAGGAGATTCGCAGGGATGTTGCCTTGGCTGGAGCCTGTCAGTTATGAAAGAGAGACTAAATACGCTGGTACCGTTTTCCTTAGAGCAGAGAATGCTGAGAGGGAGTTTGATTGAGGTGTACAAAATTAAGAGGAGTATACATAGGACAGATCCAAACCTGGCTCCCGTGGCGATATAAAGGCCCAGGTCAATATTGCCCACAAGTCCGATTCGATGTAATTTAAAAAGAGCCGCCACGTCTTATAGAATGGTTCTGTTTTCTGGCACACTACATTTGTAAGATAATCTTGGGGGATGTGCTCAATCACCAATCTACGCCTCCCCATGAGACCTGGGGGGTGGGGTTTCTGAGATCCAGTTCATTGGAATGTTCTTCCTTGCACAGTGAGAGAGAATGTTTAATAATCTCTTCCCATGTTCATGCAGCAAGGGCAAATTTGGCAATCCCAAAAGAAGGGATACAACCTTGATTCCCAGGATCCCCTCCAACTTACTAACTATGGCACCCAATATACACGGATCCTGTAAAATGACCATAAACACTGCGTAAGGGTGCCTCTGCTAATTTTACATTTTGGACATTTGCAGATGCTCATTTCTTGAACTTTGCTAACCATTCTGGAGCCATGTAGGCCCTGTGAAGAATCTTGAACTGCACAGCTTGCGTTTTATTGTATATCGAAATTTTGTTCACATTCTCCCGTGTTTCAAATGAAATTTCTTCTCCTACTTCCTGACTCCAGATTCCACAGAGTCTTTCCATATCCTCCAGTGCGCTCCCTGTCTGTAAATGGAATAGGATACTAACTGAGAGAGTACTTGCACACTGCAGCACTCTTCTCTCTATATCAGACTTATAGGGCTGAGCCATAACAGTGATCCTTCTCTGCCTGTAGTCCCTAATCTGGAAATAATGGAAGAGGTCCCTACTAGATAGCTCATATTTGTGACTTAATTGGTCAAAAGACATCAGGACCTCACCTTCAGATAAATCTCCCAAACAAGAGACTTCCTTGACCTCCCATGCCTTAAAGCGGGAGTCTACTGACCTCAGCCTAAATCCTGAGGCTCCAACTACAGGGGTGAATGGTGAGGTCTTATGTGAATTCCCCTTGTCCTGCCACATTATTCTCCAAACTTTGACCATGTTTAAGATAATCGGGCTTTTACAATGTTCAGTCACGGATTTCACCCTATCCATAAACAGTACATTAATGAGGGGTCACCTTGCCTGCGAAGCCTTGATGTCAAGCCATATCGACCCCCGATCCTTGCGCATCCAGTTACCCACATAATGCAAGAGGGCATCTGTTTGATATCGCTTCAAATCTGGGAGGTCCACACCCCCCCCCCCCCCCCCCGATATCACTTCAAATCTGGGAGGTCCACACACCCCCCCCAACCCATATCCTGCATGAGCTGCATCTTATTAAATTTAATGACAGAGTGTCTATGACACCAGATGAAGGACCCAAGCCAGCAATTAACCTCCGCAGCACCTGTCTGGGCAGCATTCTCATAGGATATAGTAGCCGAGGAAGAACATTCATTTTAATCAAGGCTATTCGGCCTAACCAAGATATTGGTAAAACACTCCCGGCGCTGCAGATCCTGTCTTATCCTATCAAACAATTGCGCAAAGTTAGCTCTGTACAGCTGATGGAAAATGGGAGTAATGAAAATACCCAAATAAAGAAAACTTATTTGCAACCATGAAAAGGGAAACTGTGTCCCATCCTCCAGATCAGACACTCCCACCAAGCCCCGAAAGAGCATAGCTTCCAACTTTGTAAAGTTTATTTTATATCCCGAGAAGATGCCAAATAATATAACTTTTTGTATTAACCGGAGTACGACTTTTCCGGGTTACCAAAAATAGGAGAACATCATCAGCGTAGAGAGTAATTTTGTGTTCTCCCATTCCTACCTTTGGCGCCACTATTTCAGGGTCCTTCCGAATGGCCTCTGCCAACAGTTCAGTTACTAAGGTAAATAATAGTGGCAAGAGAGGACACCCTTGTCGCCTGCCTCTCCCGACGCTAAAATTATCCAATTTAACACAGTTTGTAAGAATTGCTGCCTTGGGGTCATTATATAGCACTGCTACCACTTCGCGAAACTTCCCCACCCCCCAAGACCAAAGTGTTCTAGGACACCAAAAAGATACAGAGACTCTACCCGATCAAACACCTTTTCGGGTCAAGGAGACCACCAAACCCAGAATTAACCTCTGCTGGCACACCTGCACTATGTTCAACACCCTCCTGATGTTATTGGCAGAGCTACGGCCCTTAATGAAGCCAGTCTGGTTTTCTTTTATAATAGTGGGCAGTACCTTTCCAATCTCAGGTCCAGCATCTTTGACAGGATTTTAAAATCTATATTCAGCAACGAGATAGGTCTATACAGGTATGATTCTGGATTAGTGGTGCTGGAAGAGCACAGCAGTTCAGGCAGCATCCGAGGAGCAGTAAAATCGACGTTTCGGCTCAGGGCCGTCTTCTTTCTTTAGAATGAGGGAGATAGTGGCCTCCCTAAGAGAGGGCGGAAGGCAGGCTTGGTTACATGAGTGATTATACATTCCCAGGATTGGCTTAGCCAACATGTTTATGAACCCCTTGTAGAACTCACTCAGGAACTGGTCTGGGCCAGGTGCTTTTCCACTTTGGAGCTGGCTTACTGTCTCTTGAGCCTCCTGTGTTGTTAAGGGTGCATTTAAAATGGAGGCTTGCTCTGCAATTATGCCAGGAAGGTCCAAGTTCTCCAAAGGGATTCTATTCTTGCCACCCCATCCCACAGCCCTCCAAGCGGTATAATTCCACGTAAAATTTCAGAAATATGATGTTAATCTTTTTCAACTCATGAATGGTAAAACCATAAGACATAGGAGTGGAAGTAAGGCCATTCAGCCCATCGAGTCCACCTTGCATTTTAATTATGGCTGATTGGCATTTCAACTCCACTTACACGCACTCTCCTCGTAGCCCTTAATTCCTTGTGAGATCAAGAATTTATCAATGTCTGCCTTTAAGGCATTTAGCATCCGGCCTCCACTGTGCTCCATGGCAATGCATTGCACAGGCCCACCACTCTCCACCTGAAGAAATGTCTCCTCATTTCCGTTCTAAACTGACCCCCTCTAATTCTAAGGCAGTACCCACAGGTCCTAGACTCCACGCCTAGCAGAAACAGCTTCCCAGCATCCACCCTTTCTAAGCCATGCCTTATCTTACAAGTTACTATTAGACCTCCCCTCACCCTTCTAAACTCTAATGAATACAATCCCAGGATCCTCAGCCGTTCAACTGGTACTAATAGTATCAGCTCTCTCCCTAATGGACACAATGGACTGCAGAGCATTTTTCTTCCTAGCCAAATAAACCAGATATCTATCTGGCTTATCCCTGTACTCAAATAACATTTGCTTTGCAAAGGAGATCTCTCTCTTCACCGCCTGAGTAGGCACTGAAGTCAGAGCAGCATGGACAGCCGTGACCCTCTGCAGCTTGACCACAGATGGTCTATTGTAATACGCCGACTCAGCTGCTTTCAGCCGAGCCTTGAGCATCTGTTCCCCTCTCTGCCTTTTCCTGGTTGCTGAATGCGAGATAATCAAATCCCTTAAGTATGCCTTGGTGGTCTCCCAAAGCACCGACAGATTACTAGCTGTACCCAAGTTGATGTCCCAGAAGGCCCCAAACTCCCTTTTGAGGTACTCTATAAATTTACTGTCCTTCAAAAGAAACAGATCCATGCACCAATGCCATGCGTCTATTCCATTATCCTTAATCTCCACATCCAAATTCACTGCCGTATGGTCTGAGATATCTATGTTCCCAATCCTGCAGAATAGCACGAAATCCAAACAGACTGGTGGAGCAAAGAACACATCAATTCTTGTTTGGCATGTGTATGGATTGGAGTAAAAGGTAAAACTCCTGCCATTAGGATGCAGGCAT
This sequence comes from Chiloscyllium plagiosum, assembly GCF_004010195.1. NCBI lineage: Eukaryota > Metazoa > Chordata > Chondrichthyes > Orectolobiformes > Hemiscylliidae > Chiloscyllium > Chiloscyllium plagiosum. Next base: position 121,488,187 of record NC_057715.1, on the reverse strand, counting down.
CTCCACACATCCATCAACCTCAACTCCCACTCCAGTCCACCAGCTGTTTAGATTGCAGGGAGACACCTGAGAGACCTCTTGGCAACCTGTCTACCTCGGGGTCCATGAGACAGTTAAAGTCTCCGCCTATGATCATACGGCGCACCCCAAGAGCCATTAATTTAGAGATTGCATCAATTAAGAATTTAAGGGGATGCGCTGGGGGACAATAGACTTTCAGGATGCCATACTCTTCCCCATGTATTAAGGCCTTGAGAATGATGAAGCACTCGTATTCATCCTTGATTTGTCGGTATCTTTGTATTAATATGGCCATTCCTCTATTTTTGGAGTTGAAAGTGGAGAAGAATACCCTACCAAATCCTCCCTGCTGCAACTTCACATGTACCCTGTCAGTTAAGCGTGTTTCCTGCAGCAGAGCGATGTCAACCCTTTCCTTTCTAAGGTTTGAGAACACCTTCTTTCTTTTAATCGGAGAATGGCTCCCTTTTATATTCCAGGTGCACCATCTAAACGAGCCACTAGCCGTGACCACCCACAGCAACCCACAGTCCCCTGAGAAGTAGCAGCTTATTCCTGGTGCACTGATTGGAAAAAACACAGCATTTATAAGATCTAAAAACTATCCCCACAAATATTACTAGAATAAAAAACTAACCACTGCACTTAACCTAACCGAACAAACACAAACAACAAACCGCTGGAGATTTCCACCCTCTCCCACAGGGAGGGGTATTCATCTCAAACCTTACAACCATACTAATTCCGAGCTGAAAATGTGTTGCTGGAAAAGCGCAGCAGATCAGGCAACATCCAAGGAGCAGGAGAATTGACGTTTCGGGCATGAGCCCTTCTTCAGGAATGAGGAAGGAGATCCAATTATTGGATTGACGCGTCAAAGTGGTCAAACAAAGGACTGCGGCAAAGAATTTGGAGGGGCAGATCCAAACACTGGAAGATCAGGATCGGACCCTGTTGGATCAGGTTGACAACCTCATGAATCAAGGTGCGAGGCAAAACCGATGGCAAAACCATACTAATTCCTTCTAGCTAAGGCCGTGCCCCAGACCCAAGCAATACCAAGACAAAGAACACCTGTTATTTACACACATGGGAGTTAACAGTAAGCGTCCACCCTGTCCCCTCCACACACCGGCCCCATTCACCTTACATAAAGGAAATAACAACCTCTCACCGTTGTCCATAATTGCCTTTGTTTTTTTTTCACCCGACCTGGATCATTGATTTCAAACAGTCCAAAGGTTACTCGCTTTTTCTGCCGAGTCAAAATTAAAAACAGACCCTCCATGATTAAAGCATAGTACTGCTGGGTACCTCAAAGAGTATTGTATATTCAAGTCTCTCAATTTCTTCTTGACCTCATCAAAGGATTTCCTCTTCTTGATTACGGCCCCAGAGAATTTTTGATAAAACAAAAATAAAATTTGATAAAACTTTCGATCCTTAGTACACCAACGCCTGTGAATCTCTTCCCAGACTTCTGGATGCTTCCATTATCAGCTGCTTCTCTTTACAACCTAGGACTGGGTGGGGGCACTGATCCAACCCAGACTTGCGCATCACATTCCCATGTGCCTGCTCCACACACACCTGGCCCAACTTGATCTCCAGCCCCAGAAGCTGTAGGAGCCACTGTTCCAGGAAGGTAACCAGGCTCTCACTTTGCTCAGGCTCCGGGAGCCGAACCATCCAACGGTTTTGCCTCCGACCTTGATTCATGAGGTCGTCAACCTGATCCAACAGGGTCCGATCCTGGTCTTCCAGTGTTTGGATCTGCCCCTCCAAAATCTTCGCCATAGTCCTTTGTTTGACCACGCTAACACGTCAATCCAATACTTGGATCTCCTGCTCATGCTTTTTTAGCATGGCAGAGATCTGTTCCAGCACTGAGTTAATTTTCTCTTGGAATTTAACAAACTCCAAGACGAGATTCTGCTGGTCCAATAGATTCAAAAGCAGCACCGTGGGAGTCAGGGCCTCAGCTGCGGATGCCTTCCGCACTGTTGGGGACTGCTCTGCTGGCTGCGATCCTTCGGCCCCCTTTCCTTCTTTTGACTTCATCTTATTCCCAGATCATCAGGATCCAAATTTAAAAGGTTCTAGGTACTTTGGATGTTATTTTAATGAATCTTTTTTACGAATGACTAGTGGTGGTGGTGATGGTGGAGTGAAAACCCATCTTACTTGGGTTTTGATGCAGAGCCCCAGCACAGCAGACCTCTCAGATCACTGCCATCTTGGATCTCCCTAGATGGGTTTTTTTGACAATCAATTCATTGTCATCATTAGACTCTTAATTTTAGATTTTCTCATTCAATTCAAATTTCATCTTCTGCCATGGTGGATTTCGAACTCAGATCCCCAGAACACTACCTCGGTCTCTGGATTAACAGTCCAGTGATAATACCAATGGGCCATTTCCTCCTCTTAGTGGGATAAGAATAGATATGTGGTTGATGACATGAAGGGTCAATGGCATTTTATCGCGCTGCAATACTCTATTGACTTAAATTAGAATTGAGAAAGAACAATGGGTTCTTGTCATTTATGACTTAATTCCAGGTGTAGCTGTGGAATTGCAACACCTGTCCCAGCCACTCACCCATGCATGTTCTGCACTGCTAAACAAAATTTGTAGGAAGCAACAAAGAAAGAACTGCTGATACTGGAGATGAGAAACAAAACAAGCAGAAATTGCTGGAGAAACTCAGCAGGTCTGGCAGCATTTGTGCAGAGAAAACAGAATTAACATTTCAAGTCCTGTTCAAGGCACTGGACTCAAAGTTAACTTTCTCCCTCCAAAGATAGTGCCAGAACTGCTGGGTTTTGCCAGCAATTTCTATTTTTGTTCATTTCAGGATGAGCAAGTTCTGTTTTTATGTGATTATAACTTACCAGTAAATACTGTGAGAGTGAGAGCATCTGTGGTATTTTTAAATATAACCCTCCAGTTATATCAGACGCCTGTAGATAAAAAAAAACTGTTCAATGAAAGGTTTAAAATTCCGACCCATGCCCGTTACTACACAACGATTTGTGCTAGATCAGATTCAGATGTCAGTATCCAGTTTTTATTGGCTCTGAAAAGGCGCACAGAGGATTCATGTGGTAGGGGACTGCCCACTAGGTGCAAGAATCCTGCTGGTCATGAACTCAAAATTCTGAATGTGTTTCTTTCTCCATTCACCAAGAATGTACAAAGTAGGCTTCTAATCATGACAGAGGGATTTTGGGGTGCTTGTCCACAGATTCCTCAAGATGAGAGGACAGGTTAATAGAGTTAACAGTTAAGAAGCCATACAGGATTCCTTTATCTGCTGAGGCATGGATTATAAGAGGAGGGAGGTTATATTTGAATTTTGGTTAGACCACAGCTGGAGTACTGTGTGCATTTCTGGAGTGATATGATTGCACTGGAGTGGCTGCAGAGGAGATTCAGCAAGATGTTGCCTGAATTAGGACAGTTTAGCTATAAAGAGAGGCTGGATAGGCTTGGTTGTTTTCCTCATAGCAGAGAAGGTGGAGAGCAGGACCTATGGGTAAGATTATGAAGGGTATGGACAGAGTGGATAGGAAGCAGCTGTAGCTGTTAGTGGAGTCAACAATACAGGCATAATTTTAAGGAGGTTTAAGAAGATTTGAGGAAAGGTTTATTTCACCCAGCGGGGTGTGAGAATCTGGAATGCACTGCCTGGGAGGCTAGTAGAGGCAGGAAGCCTCACAACCTTTAAGTAGCACTTAATGAGCAATTGAAATGTTACATCATTCAAGACGGTGAATGCTGGAAAGCAGTATTAGCACAGGCACATTGGGCCGAAGACCTCTTTTAGGCTGTATGACTTTACGATAGGTGAACCTGGTGACATCGAGGTTTCCACAGGCAATAGAGATTAATGATCAGCAATTCCTGTCACTGCCAATCTCCATCTGTCTTTCAACACTAAGATTCTCCAAGGAATAACAGAATTAAACAGGGCAGATGCGTGGGTTGGTTCACTCAGTTACTTGCAACATGCTGCAGAATAAAACCAACAGTGTTACTTCAATTCGTGCACTGACTCACTATTTTTTATGGAGGCCCTGCCTCCTCACTTTGCTCCACACTTGCTGAGGACTGCTGCCCCTCCAGTTATGTAGCCAATTGTCTCTCTCTCTCTCCCCTCTTCTCTCTCTACAACCCCCCTTACCATCTTTGTGGGCTAAGGCTAATTAACTAAATAGAACAGGGCAGCTCAGTAAGAACACAGGTTTCCATTTTAGTATCCACCATTAAACATTAAGTGCCCCTGAAGTGCTCTATTGTTACTATTATTCAACCAGATAATGTTGACAGACATTTTTTAAAAAGTACTTTTTCCAAGGTTGGAGTTCATGTTCATGTCATGCTCTGCAGACTTTTAGTTTAAGTGTGCAAATACTAACTTACTTGCTGCAGTAACCCAGATTCAGAGTCCAAAACACATGCATCAATCAGAATATTCTGAAAAAGACAAAGTTACCAAATATTTTATATTGCAAAAACTTCTCTCTCGCTTTCTACCAATGGCAGAAATGTGTACTGTCTACTGAATACAGCAACTCGCTGTTTCATTTTACGTTCAGCAAGTATACCTTTAAGAGACACACTGATGACATCACTGTGTATGATTAGATTAGATTAGATTACAGTGTGGAAACAGGCCCTTCGGCCCAACAAGTCCACACCGACCGGCCGAAGCGAAACCCACCCATACCCCTACATTTACCCCTTATCTAACACTACAGGCAATTTAGTATGGCCAATTCACTTGACCCTGCACATCTTTGGATGGTGGGCGGAAACCGGAGCACCCGGAGGAAACCCACGCAGACACGGGGAGAACGTGCAAACTCCACACAGTCAGTCGCCTGAGGCGGGAATTGAACCCGGGTCTCTGGCGCTGTGAGGCAGCAGTGCTAACCACTGTGCCACCGTGCCGCCCACCATGAGATCCAAAGTATAAACGTCTCAGACTCCATCTTACCACAGATCACCCGAAACATGACATTATACAGGAAGCAGACTCCTCTGTTGTACCCTTGTAGCTTAACACTAGCTCAGACACTTACATGGCTGAAGAATGTGATGTTGGTATATGATACTCACATGTAATAGCCATATGTTGGAATCATCGGTCCCATAATAACTATAAAAGACTAAAGAACTGCAGATGCTGGAAATCAGAAACAAATTCATAAATTGCTGGAAAAGTTTAGCAGGTCAGGCAGCATCTGTGGAGTGAAAGCAAAATTAACACTTCAGGTCCAATGACCCTACCTCAGAAATTATTGTAGCTAACTTACTAGTTACTGTCGGTTCTGAAGAGGGGTCACCAGACCCAAAACATTAATTCTGTTTTCTTTCTACAGATGCTGCCTGACCTGATGAGTTTTTCTAGCAATGATGATTTTGTTGCCCACAATATCAATACCTAGTTTACATTAAGGGGATAACATATACTTTATCACATGCATGAAGGAAAATCCTCACTACTTGCCAAGGCTCATTTGACAGCAATTTCCAAACCCTCAATCTTTAACATATAAAAGAATATTCAACAGCATACATGTAGGAACTTCACCACTTGCAAGCTCCCTCAAGTCCTGAATTAATAATCTGTCACAATTCCTTCACTGTCACAGAATCAAAATTCTGAAACACCCCTTCGTACTAACATTACCACAGCATGTGGACTGCAACAGTTCAAGAAATCAGCTCACCACCATCTTCTCAAGGAGCATTTCAAGGTGGGCAACAAATGCTCGGTCCTTTTTTTTATTCATTCACTTATGGGACATAGGTATCACTAGCCAGCACTTATTGCCCATCCCCAGTTGCCCTTGAGAAAGTGGGGGCGTACTGGCTTCTTAAACTGCTGCAGTCCATGTGCTTTGGGTCAACCACAATGTCCTTAGGGAGAGAACTGTAGGACTTTGATCTATCAACAGTGAAGGAACAGCAATATATTTCCAAGTCAGGGTGGTGAGTGGCTTGGAAGGGAATTTGCAGGTGGAGGTATTCCTATGTATCTGCTGCCCTTGTCCTTCCAGATAGAAGTGATTGTGGGTTTGAAAGGCACTGTCCAAGCATGACTAAAGAAAAGGTACAGAGTTGAGAGTGTGGTGCTGGGAAAGCTCAGCAGATCAGACAGCACCTGAGGAGCAGGAGAATCTACATAAGCCCTTCATCAGGAATGAGACCGCTTATGTTCCTCGGATGCTGCCTGACCTGCTGTGCTTCTCCAGCACCACACTCTCGACTCTGATCTCCAGCATCTGCAGTCCTCACTTTTTCCTAGATACTGTAAAAGGTACAGAAAATCTACCTGTTTCTGTGCTGCAAAGATAACATTCATAAAATTCATATATTGGGAAGCAGAGTCCTCAGCAGCTTTAATAACCTATGGAGGGAGGAAACAAACAAAATGAACAGAAACTAAAGAGACACCAGCACAGCATTGCATTAATAGGTGGAACAGGTTTAAATACAGCAAACATATCACTAGTTTGTTGGAGAATTTGCAGATCCAGTTGAAAGTTCTCCTCTCCTCATCCTCCACTCATTCTGGTTTCAGACAGTCTGGTTCCTGACCTCCAAGCACCCACTTGTGGGCTCGATGGTCAAGAGATGTGCTTGGATGTCATAAGTTGATTACTCCACGGCTCATTTCAGAGAGTTTGAATTAAATGCTGATCCCTTCACCCCTTGATGCAGCAACAAGTAAACAACAAACTTTGACTACAGTAGCTGTAGAACACTTACCAATATTCGGGAATTCAGCTCTTGCCCAACTGTATTGTATGGGAGGAAAAAGAAAACTCTTTTGTAACAAAACATGAGCTGTAATTTACAAAAGAAACTCAAAACTATTGCTAAGTCGGGGCACAATCAACACCATCACAATACCTTACACTCTCTCACACTACTTACTTATAACATTAAAACTAAAATTAGCTCGCAAGTGAAATATCATTGGATCAGATTATCATGCCCTCAAACCTGTTCTACCATTCAACTAGAACATGGTTGATCTGTATCTTAAGTCCAGTTACCTTTTCAGTTCTGTAAATCTTAACATCCTGATCAACAAAATTTGACATATTTCAGTTTTGAAAAGTTCAACTGAACCCCAGACCCAGATGCATACTGGGGGAGACTGACCCAGATTTCCATTACCCACTGTGTGAAGAAGTGCTTCTTGTCATTACCCTGAACCATTAAAGCTCTAATTTTAAGATTATGACCTATTATTTTGAATTCCTCCAGCAAAAGAAACAGTTTCTATCTACTTATCAGGTCCTTTCAAATATTGCGGACAACCCACAGGTGTCAAGGTTTGCAGATTGTGGTAATTCCCATTCAGCAGTCATGAATGTGAACAGCAGCCTTAGTTGTCATTCAAATCTAGGTATCTTTGAATGTCATAACTATTTTTGGCAAGATTCTATTATTCACCACCTCCTCAAAGAGACTGATAACATAAAACAAACAAAATGAATTACTTCAATTAAGAAGAAATTGTTAGTCATAGTCAACTTAGAATAATGACATAACAGATCAGTAAGCAATAATACCTTCCAACTCTTTATTCACCTTGTGAATATCTTAGTTCAGAAGTGTCAAGAAAAATGTCAACAGAACAGGGATGAAAAAACAGAAATATTCTGAGATAATAATGGATTAAAATAGATTGTTCAAATTAATCCAGAACTGCGATTCCCTTTCAACCCAGACCTCATCAGAAGCAGAGAAAATGCACAAAATAAAGTGGTTACTTATTAGAGAGAATTCTTTGAACAGTCTGAGGGAAAATTGATTTCCATCAGTGATTTTTGTTTGAAAAATTCGTACATTTTACCTGGGTGTCAGCATTTACTGCCTGTCTTAGATGCACCTTCAGAAAGTGGTGGTGAGCTGCATTCTTGAATAGCCACTGTCCATGTGCAGATCCACAATGAAGTAGACCCACAATGCCCTTCATGAGGGAGTTCCAGGATTCTGACCCAGCAGTATTGAAGGAATGGCGATATATTTCCAAGTCAGGATGATGAGCTTGGAAGGGGCTTGCAGGTGTTGGTGGTCCCATGTATTTACTGCACTTGTCCTTCTAGGTAGAAGCGGTCCTGGGTTTGGAAGGTGCTGCCTGAGGAGCTTTGGTGAATTTCAGCAGTGCATCTTGTAGATAGTACACACTCCAGCTACTGAGCGTCGGTGATGGAGGGAGTGGATGTTTGTGAATATGGTGCCAATCAAGCAAGCTGTTTTGTCCTGGATGATGTCGAGATTCTTGAGTGTTGTTGGGGCTGCACTCATCCAGGCAATGGGGAGTATTCCATCACACTCCTGACTTGTGCCTCGAGATACTGGATAGGCTTTGGGGAGTCAGGCAGTAAGTTAATCGCTGCAGTACTCCTAGTGTCTGACCTACTCTTGTAATAACTGCATTTGTTTGGTGAGTCCAGTGGAGTTTTTGGTCAGTGATGGTAACACCACTGAATGTCAAGAGGCGGAGGTTAGATCATCTCTTATTGGAGATGGTCATTGCCTGGCATTTGTGCAACGTGAATGTTACTTGCCATTTTTCAGCCCAAGCCTGGATATTGTCCAGATCTTAGTGCATCTGAACACTGACTGCTCCAGTAACTGAAGAGTCGAGATGGTGCCGAACATTGTGTAATCATCAAGGAACGTTGATCTTAACGGGATTCAATTTTATATCTAAAATACGTATATAATTTTTAAGAGGTATTGTATTTACATTTTGTCAATTACCAAAGAGCTAGCTCTTCCTGTTCATGTTGAGAGATATAGCGACAATCTTAGAAACTCTGCAGTGAAAGAGGCCACCATTCGGCCCATTGAATCTGCAGCACCACCAACAAATAATCATCTCACCTAGTGCCATTCTCTCTCAACCCTCAACATAACACTGCACATTCTTCCTTTTTGTAAAACTGTCCACTTCCTTTTCGTAAGCCCTGATTTAACCTGCCTCCACCACACTCTCAGACAATGCATTCTGGACCTTAACCACATACTGCATGAAAAAGTGATCCTTTCACCAGTGGAAACAGTTTCTCCCGATCATCTCTGTCCAGATCCCTCACATTTCTCTGCATTGACTTGTCCCCCCATTCCACCAACTTGTCCATTTACTATTGAAGTTCTACACTATCCACCTTAGAGTTTTCAATGCTTACTGTGCCCTATACATCAGGGTCTAGGTCATCAATATGTATCAGGAAAAGGTCCGAACTCCTGGGGAACTCCACTATAAAGCTTCGTCAGCCTGAAAAACATCATTAACTGCCACTTGCTATTTCCTGTCACTCAGCCAATTTTGTAATCAATCATGTTACCCTGTCCCTTTTGTTTCTTGAACTTTAACTTTGCTCACAAGTCTGTTGTTGTGTCAAAACTTTCATCTTTTGAAAGTTATTGCACCAACAGAGTTACCCTCATTGACCCTCTCTGTTACATCTCCCAAACCTCTAGGAAGTTAGTTAAAAAAAACTTCCCCTGCATTTATCCATGCTGGCTTTCCTTAATTAACTTGCATTTGCCCAAGTGGCCATTAGTTTGTCCTGAATTACTATGTCCAGAAGGTTCCCCACTACTTTAGAGGTGGGAAGGGGAGGAAGCAGGCAGTGCAGGGAGCCCATGTGGTCATTCCCCTCAACAATAAGTATATTGCTTTGGATACTGTTGGGGGGGAGGGGGTACGGCCTAGCAGGGATAAGCTGCAGGGACCGGGTGTCTGGCACGAGGGCCGGCTCTGAGGCTCAGAAGGGAAAGGGAGAGAGGAGGAGAGCGCTAGTTATAGGAGACTCTATAGTTAGAGGGACAGACAGGCGGTTCTATGGACATGGGCGAGACTCTCGGTTGGTTTGTTGCCTCCCGGACCGTGTCTTCAGAATCCTTAAGGGGGAGGGTGTGCAGCCAGAGGTCGTGGTGCACATTGGCATAGGAAGAGGGGTAGGGAGCTCATTCAGGAGCTCAGGGAGTTAGGCTGGAAGCTAAAAGCTAGGACGGACAGAGCCATCATCTCTGGGATGTTGCCGGTGCCACGTGACAGTGAGGCAAGGAATAGGGAGAGAGTGCAGTTGAACACGTGGCTGCAAGGATGGTGTAGGAGGGAGGGCTTCAGGTATTTGGACAATTGGACTGCATTCTGGGGAAGGTGGGACCTGTACAAGCAGGACGGGTTGCACCTGAACCAGAAGGGCACCAATATCCTGGGAGGTAGGTTTGCTAGCACTCTTCGAGGAGGTGGGTTTAAACTAATTTGGCAGGGGGATGGGATACGGACTTGTAGTCCAGCAAATAGGCTAGCTGTTTGTCAGGATGTCCAAGAATGTAGGGAGGCTGTGAAGAAGGTAGCACTGACAGGGAATACTTGCGGACACAGAGATG
>NC_057715.1:121415599-121476470 GCF_004010195.1 Chiloscyllium plagiosum | reverse complement strand
TTGGTGGATAGGATCAAGGATAACCCCAAGGCATTTTATGCGTATGTGAGAAACATGAGAATGACAAGAACGAGTGTAGGTCCGATCAAGGACAGTAGTGGTAGACTGTGTATTGAGTCGGAAGAGATAGGAGAGGTCTTGAACAAGTACTTCTCTTCAGTATTTACGAACGAGAGGGACCGTATTGTAGAAGAGGAGAGTGTGAAATGGACTGGTAAGCTAGAAGAGATACCTGTTAGGAAGGAAGATGTGTTGGACATTTTGAACAACTTGGGGATAGACAAGTCCCCCGGGCCTGACGGGATATATCCTAGGATTATGTGGGAAGCAAGAGAGGAAATTGCAGTATCGTTGGCAATGATCTTCTCGTCTTCACTGGCAACGGGGGTGGTACCAGGGGACTGGAGAGTAGCGAATGTTGTGCCCCTGTTCAAAAAGGGGAATAGGGATAACCCCGGGAATTACCGGCCTGTTAGTCTTACTTCTGTGGTAGGCAAAGTAATGGAAAGGGTACTGAGGGGTACGATTTGTGAGTATCTGGAAAGACACTGCTTGATTAGGGACAGCCAGCACGGATTTGTGGAGGGTAGGTCTTGCCTTACAAGTCTTTTTGAATTCTTCGAGGAGGTGACCAAGCATGTGGATGAGGGTAGAGCAGTGGATGTAGTGTACATGGATTTTAGTAAGGCATTTGATAAGGTTCCCCATGGTAGGCTTATGCGGAAAGTCAGGAGGCATGGGATAGAGGGAAATTTGGCCAATTGGATAGAAAACTGGCTAACCGGTCGAAGGCAGAGAGTGGTGGTAGATGGTAAATATTCAGCCTGGAGCCCAGTTACATGTGGAGTTCCGCAGGGATCAGTTCTGGGTCCTCTGCTGTTTGTAATTTTTATTAATGACTTAGATGAGGGAGTCGAAGGGTGGGTCAGTAAATTTGCAGATGATATGAAGATAGGTGGAGTTGTGGACAGTGAGGAGGGTTGTTGTCGGCTGCAGAGGGACTTAGATATGATGCAGAGCTGGGCTGAGGAGTGGCAGATGGATTTCAACCCTGCCAAGTGTGAGGTTGTCCATTTTGGAAGAACAAATAAGAATGCGGAATACAGGGTTAATGGTAGGGTTCTTAGTCAGGTGGAGGAACAGAGGGATCTTGGGGTCTATGTACATAGATCTTTGAAGGTTGCCACTCAGGTGGATAGAGTTTGTAAGAAGGCCTCTGGAGTATTATCGTTCATTAGCAGAGGGATTGAATTCAAGAGTTGTGAAGTGATGTTGCAACTGTACAGGACTTTGTTTAGGCCACATTTGGAGTACTGTGTGCATTTCTGGTCGCCTCACTTTAGGAAAGATGTGGGAGCTTTGGAGAGGGTGCAGAGAAGATTTACCAGGATGTTGCCTGGAATGGAGAACAGGTCGTACGAGGATAGGTTGAGAGTGCTAGGCCTTTTCTCATTGGAACGGCGAAGGATGAGGGGTGACTTGATAGATGATCGGGGAATAGATAAGAGTAGACAGTCTGAGACTTTTTCCCCGGGTACAACAGAGTGTTACAAGGGGACATAAATTTAAGGTGAAGGGTGGAAGGTATAGGGGGGATGTCAGGGGTGGGTTCTTTACCCAGAGAGTGGTGGGAGCATGGAATGCGCTGCCTGTGGGAGTGGCAAAGTCAGAATCATTGGTGACCTTTAAGCGGCAATTGGATAGGTACATGGATAGGTGTTTAAGCTAGGACAAATGTTCGGCACAACAAAATCGTGGGCCGAAGGGCCTGTTCTGTGCTGTATTGTTCTATGTTCTACTGAACTGATTGGGCTTAACTGATTGCTGCTGGGCTTCACATTAGACAATTTTTTGAATAAGGGTGCAACAAGTTGATAGGTGTAGAGAATGCTGGAAGACTAGAGAAATTAAGGGTTTGGTTAAGAAAAAGAAGGAAGCATATGTCAGGTATAGACAAGAGAGATCGAGTGAATTCTTAAAAGTGTATAAAGGCAGAGGGAAATCAGGAGGGTAAAAAAGGGACATGAGATAGCTTTGGTAAATAGGGTTAAGGATAATCCAAAGGATGTTTACAAATACATTAAGGACAAAAAGGTAACTAGGGACAGAATAGAACCCCTCAAAGATCAGCATGTAGCCTTTGTGTGGAGCTGCAGGAGATGGGGGAGATGCTAAATGAGTATTTTGCATCAGTGTTTACTGTGGAGAAGCAGATGGAAGATATAAAATGTAGGGAAATAGATGGTGACATCTTGAAAAATGTCCATATTACAGAGGAGGAAATGCTGGATGTCTTGAAACGCATATAAGTGGATAAATCCCAAGGACCTGATCAGGCATACCCGAGAACGCTGTGGGAGGCTAGCGTGGTGATCGCTGGGCCTCTTGCTGAGATATCTGTATCATCGATAGTCACAAGTGAGGTGCCAGAAGACTGGAGATTGGCAAATGTGGTGCCACTATTTAAGAAAGATGGTAAGGACAAGCTATGAAACTATAGACCAGTGAGCCTTAACATTGGTGGTGGGCAAGTTGTTGGAGGGAATCCTGAGGGACAGGATGTACATGTATTTCGAAAGGCAAGGACTGATTAGGGATGGTCATCATGGCTTTGTGCTTGAGAAATCATGTCTCAAAAATTTGAGTTTTTTGAAGAAGTAACAAAGAGGATTGATGAGGGCAGAGCTGTAGCGTGATCTATATGGACATCAGTAAGGCGTTAGACAAGGTTCCCCTTGGATATGTGTATGGAATGAGCTGACAGAGGAAGTGTGGAGGCTAGTACAATTACAACATTTAAAAGGCATCTGGATGGGTATATGAATAGGAAGGGTTTGGAGGGATATGGGCTGGGTGCTGGCATGTGGGACTAGATTAGGTTGGGATAGCTGATTGGCATGGATGAGCTGGATTGACGGGTCTGTTTCTGTGCTGTACATCTCTATGACTTGGCACCATCCAAGGTCTAAGAAAATTCTGGCTAGTGCATCCAGAATTTCCACTTCCACTTTCCTCAGAATCCTTGGATACATCTCCTTCTGTCTCTGATGCTTTATCAACCTGAAGTATAGATCACCTATCTACTACTTCCTTCTCTTTTATTTTAATTCATTCAAGTCTACTCCTCCCCTTTCAAATGGCAATGTCTCTACAACTGGAATATTATTAAAACATGAAAGAGGTAGGATTCCAGCAGTCAGTATTTATACACTGCTTGTGTTGAAAAGAAATTCAGTTACTAATCTTGCCGTGATTCGTAATCAGCACTTTCTCCCTGTGGGAAATGAAGCAGTTAACTAGTGAAAACCTCTGAATTAGGCTGAATTCTTTGCAGATAACTAATGAATTTAAAAAAAAATTATAAGTGGAAAACAATTAGCATCTTCACAAAGTTAACCATATAGTAACTAAATCAAAAAAATCTCAAAGCTTCTGAAGTCATTCTTTATGCAAGGATACAACAAAGTGCCTTTGCCAAAGATCCTGCCAATAAAGTTTCTGTAAGTTGGGCTCTCACTTCAGCTGAAAAACAGCAAAGAAAGTTGTCACAAAAGCACATCCATTGTGCCCCGAAACCTGGGCAGAACAATGTCTCCTCTCATTTTGAAGTTACAATATAGTGATTATTAACGGGCAGCTCGACACTTACTCTTTGACATTAGATCTTTGATTTCCTCTGTGATTATGTCATTTCCAATGGCTAGGAGTTCGTATTTACCATCTTTACTTCCAGAACAGTTTGATTCTGTGGAACCGATGTCACCACTTTCTGCAAAGTTTCCCATTTTCCATTGTTTACCTGGATATAGAAAACGGCTGCAGGAACAAATAAAATAAAATATTGGAATATATGTTGTATTGTGGTCCTGGAGAAGCCAGGGTCACAGCTACACAAACACAGATTTCTCCTAAGCTACTGGACATAACAGACCTTGCAGTGATCCTTACCTCTCCTGACTGTGACTTGCTATGATCGCCAGTCTGTGTTTGCGGCTCATGGCTAAATGGGAGTTTCCCATTACCATCACTGCATCCATACATTTCGACAGGGTGAACTGTAAAACATGTCAATTCTATACAGCATGTTACCGATGGCTCGGGGTCCAGTCTCTCCCCACCCCCAACAAGTTAGTTAAAATTCCAATAAATACAAAATATTGAAAATGCTGGAAATCTGAAATAGCAACAGAAAATGCTGGAGAAACCCTGCCGGTCTGGCAGCATCCATGGTTAAAGAAATACAGCTAAAATTTCAGAAGAAGCTCTGAAGATGCTGCAGACCTAGCCAGACCACCGCATCATTTTTTGTTTTTACTTTATAATTAGAATTCCACTCGATTGGCCTCTAAAAATATACACAAGGGATGGGATAAACTACAAAACCAAATAACACATCAACAATTTGAGGAGATCTTGGGTTTTTCGGGGAAACACTAACAGATTTTTCTATCAATTTTCACTTAAGTGTCAGCTCCTATAGTTTCAGACACCATGCAAACCTTTTTCACACACAAACTTCAACTCTGATTCGAGACAGACTGCGCCATTTAGAATGATACTGCAGGTTAAAGGCTTGGATGTTGGAGGGTAGTTGCTCAGACTTTGCTACTTTGCTTTGGTTCCAATGTGCTATTACTTTTTTGACCAGTCTGCCACGAGGGAATAAAGACCACATCAAATATATAATACTCTTGGATACCTCCTCAAAGAAAAGATTAAATTTGTTAAACGTGAATTTCCCTAACAGATCCATGCTGGCTATTCCTGACTAGATTGTGCCTCTCCAAATACAGATACACTCTGTCCCTTAAATTTTTCTACTAATTTCCCCACCAGTGAGAATAAATTCTGGCTGAGGTCTGTATCCCTTCATCCCATTTTTAATAATGAGACAACATTAGCAGTCTTCCAGTTCTCTGGCACCTCACTTATAGCTATGAAAAATTTGAAAATTACTATCAAGGCGCCTGATATTTCCTCTTTTGCCTCCAACAATAGGCTAGGATATATCTCATCTGTGCCCGTGGATTCATCCACTTTTAAGAATGCTAAATCCGAAAGTGTCTCCTCTCTTCTATGTTATATTTTAATATTTCACAATCCAGAGTCTTGGTGTCTATACTTGCTTTGTCCTTTGCCATTGTGAAGACTGTCACAAAGTATTCACTGAAAGACAGTGCCCACACATTCTGTATCCATGCACAGATTAATCTTATGGTCCCTAACGGACCCTACTCTTTACCTAGTTATTCTCCTGCCCTTTTTATATTTAAAAAATCCCTTTGGGTTTCTTTTATTCTACTCATAAATGCTTTCTCATGCACTCTCTTTACTTTCCTCATTTTTTAAGCTCGCTCTGCACTTTTTAACAATCCTCTAGGGACACTGCCATATTGGTATCTGTCATAATTTTCTGTTTACTTCTTAATCCTAACGTTTATGTCCTTTAACATCTAGGGTTCTTCGATCTTGATCTCGCCCTCTATCTTTACAAGAGCACATTGTGCCTTACCTTCACTACTTCCCTCTTGAATGCCTCACACCACTTTGTTGCAATTTTATCTACATCTAGCTGCTCCCAGTCCACTTGGGTCAAATCATATCCTGGTAAAATTAGCCTTTCCCCAGTTTAAAGCTTTTTACTCAATCCATCCTTGTCCTTTTCCACAACTATCCTAAATCTAACTGTGTCAGACCACTAATTCCGAAATGCTCCCTTACTGATATGCTTTCCATTTGCTTGGGCTCATTTCTGAAAATAGGTCCTGTACTGCCTCTTGCCTTGTTCAGCTTTCTATGTACCAACTAAAAGAGTTCTCTTGGATACTATCTAAGAACATTGCTCCCTCCTAATGTAAGACTAATACACCGTTTTACAATGTCTATGAAGAGGGGGCATAATTTTAAGGAATGAACATGAATATTTAAATGAAGGTGGGCAAGGGGACAGAGTAACTGTCCCATGCTGGAAAATGGGAAGCCTTCAGAAATGTGATAGCGAGAGTCCAGAGAAAGTACATTCCTGTAAGGGTGAAAGGAAATACTGATAGGTGGAGGGAAAGCTGGATGACTAGAGAAATTTAGGGTTTGGTTAAGAAAAAGAAGGAAGCATGTGTCAGGTATAGACAGGATAGAACGATTGAATTCTTAGAATAGTACAAAAACAGTAGGAGTATACTTAAGAGGAAAATCAGGAGGGCAAAAAGGGGATATGAGATAGCTTTGGTAAATAGGATTAAGGAGAATCCAAAGGGTTTTTACAAATACATTAAGGACAACAGGGTAACTAGGAAGAGAATCGGGCCCCTCAAAGATCAGCAAGTCGGCCGTTTTGCGGAACCGCAGGAGATGGGGGAGATACTAATCGAGTACTTCGTATCAGTATTTACTGTGGAGAAGGACATGGAAGATAGAGAATGTGAAGAAGTAGATGGTGACATCTTGGAAAATGTCCATATTATACAGGAGGGAGTGCTGGATGTCTTGAAACGTATAAAAGTGGATGTATCCCCAAGACCTGATCAGGTGTACCCGAGAACTCTGTGGAAAGCTAGAGGAGTGATTGCTGGGCCTCTTGCTGAGATATTTGTGTCATCGATAGCCACAGGTGAGGTGTCTGAAGACTGGAGGTTGGCAAACGTGGTACCATTATTTAAGAAAGGTGGTAAGGAAAAGCCAGGGGACTATAGACCAGTAAGCCTGATGTTAGTGGTGGACAAGTAGATGGAGAGAATCCTGAACGACAGGATTTACACATGTTTGGAAAGGCAAGGACTGGTTAGGGATAGTCAGCATGGCCAAAAGAAAAATTGCTGGAAAATTCCAGCAGGTCTGGCAGCATCTGTAAGGAGAGAAAAGAGCTGATGTTTCGAGTCTGACCCTTTGTCAAAGCGAAAGCAATTTGCTTTTATATAGTCAGCATGGCTTTGTGCGTGGGAAATCATGTCTCACGAACTTGATTGTGTTTTTTGAAAAAGTAACATAGAGGGTTTGTGAGGGCAGAGCGGTGGATGTGATCTATATGGACTTCAGTAAGATGTTCGACAAGGTTCCTCTTGGGAAACTGGTTAGCAAGGTTAGATCTCATGGAATACAGGGAAAACTAGCCATTTCGAGAACTGGCTCAAAGGAAGAAGACAGAGGGTAGTGGCGGTTGGTTGTTTTACAGATTGGAAACCTGTGACCAGTGGAGTGCCACAAGGATTGGTGCTGGGTCCACTATTTTTCATCATTTATATGAATGATTTTGATATGAACATAGGAGGTAGAGTTAGTAAGTTTGCAGATGACACCAAAATTAGAGGTGCAGTGGATAGCAAAGGAGGTTACCTCAGATTACAATGGGGTCTTGATCAGATGGGCCAGTGGGCTGAGAAGTGGCAGATGGAGTTTAATTTAGATAAATGTGAGGTGTTGCATTTTGGGAAAGCTAATCTTAGCAGGAATTATATGCTTAATGGTAAGATTCCAGGAAGTGTTGCTGAACAAAGAGACCTTGGAGTGCAGATTCATAGCTCCTTGAAAGTGGAGTTGCAGGTAGATAGGATAGTGAAGGTGGTGTTTGGCATGCTTTCCTTTATTGGTCAGAGTACTGAGTACAGGAGTTGGGAGGTCATGTTGCGGCTGTACAGGACATTGGTTAGGCCACTGTTGGAATATGGTGTGCAATTCTGGTCTCCTTCCTATCGCAAGGATGTTGTGAAGCTTGAAAGGGTTCAGAAAAGATTTACAGGATGTTGCCAGGAGTTTGAAGATGTAAGCTGTAGGGTGAGGTTGAATAGGCTGGGGCTGTTTTTCCTGGAGCATCGAAGTCTGAGGGGTGACCTTATAGAGGTTTATAAAATCATGAGGGGCATGGATAGTATAAACAGACGATAAATAAATTCACCCTGGGGTGGGGGAATCCAGAACTAGAGGGCATAGGTTTAGGGTGAGGGGGGAAAGATATAAAAGGACTTAAGGGGAAACGTTTTCACGCAGAGGGTGGTACGTGAATGGAATGAGCTGCCAGAGAAAGTGGTGGAGGCTGGTACAATTGCAACATTTAAAAGACATCTGGAGGGGTATATGAATAGGGAGGATTTAGAGGGATATGGGCCAAGTGCTGGCAAATGGGACTAGATTAGATAGGAATATCTGGTCGGCATGGACAAGTTGGACCAAAGGGTATGTTTCTGTGCTGTACATCTCTATGACTCTATGATACTGGCTGAAAGAGATTAGACATAGCATTGCTCGCCAGCCCCCACATTACGGAACATTAATAGGGACATGAGGGGAGGAAGGGGCAAAAAGATTGAGGGTCATACGCCACCCTATCTTCTTGGGGGATGTTTCCCTGTATCAGCCAGACTGTTGACACAACAGCTACACAAGTAGTCGAACCAGGAGCTGCCTCTACTCCTTCAGTCAAAGAATTGTTTTTGGATCAGTGAAGCATTCTTATCTGTCATGGCTTGTATATTTTTCTTTCTATGACTAATTAACCAATGTACCATATATAAACTGCTGTTTCTAAACTATCATAATATTACTATCATTCGTTGATGCCGAGTCTTGGGTAACCGTGCTCACAAAACCCCTACAATCAAGATTGAGGGAAGCATTTAGGAACCAGACGCCCAGTGTCAGCATTCATTCCCAAAGAAAACTAATTTCACTACACACCATCACTCAAATTACATTCTGAAATTTTACCTTCTGAAAGTAATGTATTAATTTTCATTTGAATGAAACAACATTATTTGCTTCAATGTGTTCTTCTTACCTGGGACTCCTTCAAGATCTGCTGACCCCACCAAATAGGATTTACATCCACCACTATAACGAGCAGACTAACATCACCATCTGCAGGAAAACATACAAGGAAAATATGAGCACATGTCTGTTGTTTCTCTGGATTGTTGCAAGTCTTCGAATGCAACAAAATCTACAAGCTTCAATGCAATCAGTGAGATACCAACTATGTTGGAAGTGAACACCAATGCATAATGAAGCAGAAAAGGGTCCTTCAAACCCATTAAGCTTGCTCTATAATTTGAATACATCATGAGTAAAATGATGCTTGGACAGGGAGATTATGAAATAAAAGCTGTTCTTACAGAATCAGGCCCAATTTAGAATCATGAGGGGCACAGATAAGGCGGATAGCTGAGGCACTTTCCTCACGGTATGGGAGTTCAAAACAAGAGACAATAGGTTTAAGAGGAGAGGGAAATGATTTAAAAGGGATCAGAGGGGTAACTTTTTCATGCACAAGGTGGTGCAAGGATATAGAACCAGCTGCCAAAGGAAGTGGTGGTGCCTGGTATTTAAATTCCAATATTTAAAAGGCACATGGATGGGTATGTGAATAGGAACGGTTTAGAGGGATGTGGACCAAATGCTGGCAAATGGGAAAAGATCAGGTTGGGATGTCTGGCCAGGGCGGACAAATGGGCTGAAGGGTATGTATACATGCTGAATGACTTGTTCTCTTATGGATGAGAATAAGTTATACAGCAATATACAGACCCTTCGGTCCAACCTGTCCACTCTGACCAGAAATCCCAATCTGATCTTCTCCCATTTGCCAGCATTTGGTCCCTATCCCTCAAAACCCTTCCTATTCACATACCCATCCTCATGTAAAAAAAGGCATATATTAGAGTCATAGAGATGTACAGCATGGAAACAGACCCTTTGGTCCAACCGAAGCACTGTCCCCATGACTTGTCCTACCTGCCTATCTTCTTTTCCACCTATCCACTCTACCCTCCCCCCCGACTATCACCTTCATCCCCTCCCCCACTCACCTACTGTACTCTATGCTACTTTCTCCCCACCCCCACCCTCCTCTCTCTTATCTCTCCATCCTTCAGGCACTCTGCCTGTATTCCTGATAAAGGGCTTTTGCCCGAAACGTCGATTTTACTGCTCCTCGAATGCTGACTGAACTGCTGTGCTCTTCCATCACCACTAATCCAGAATCTGGTTTCCAGCATCTGCAGTCATTGTTTTTACCTTCGGTCCAACCCGTCCATGCCGACCAGATATCCCAACCCAATCTAGTCCCATCTGCCAGCAGCTGGCCCATATCCCTCCAAATCCTTCCTATTCATATACCCATCCAAATGCCTTCTAAATGTTGCAATTGTACTGGCCTTCACCACTTCCTCTGGCAGCTCATTCCATACACGTACCAGCCTCTGCGTTAAAAAGTTGCCCCTTAGGTCTCTTTTACATCTTTCCCCTCTCACCCTAAACCTATGCCCTCTAGTTCTGGACTTCCCCACCCCAGGGGGAAAAGACCTTGTCTATTTATCCTATCCATGTCCTCTCATGATTTTATAAACCTCTATAAGGTCACCCCTCAGCCTCCGATGCTCCAGAGAAAACAGCCCCAGCCTGTTCAGCCGCTCCCCATAGCTCAAATCCTCCAACATTGACAGCAACATCCTTGTAAATCTTTTCTGAACTCTGTCAAGTTTCACAACATCTTTCCGATAGGAAGGAGACCAGAATTGCACACCATATTCCAACAGTGGCCTAACCAATGTCCTGTACAGCCACAACATGACCTTCCAACTCCTGTACTCAATACTCTGACCAATAAAGGAAAGCATACCAAATGCCTTCTTCTCTATCCTATCTACCTGCGACTCCACTTTTAAGGAGCTACGAACCTGCACTCCAAGGTCTCTTTGTTCAGCAACACTCCCTAAGACCTTACCATTAAGTATATAAATCTGCTAAGAGTTGCTTTTTCAAAATGCAGCACCTCACATTTATCTGAATTAAACTCCATCTGCCACTTCTCAGCCCATTCGCCCACTTGGTCAAGATCCTGTTGTAACCTGAGGTAACCTTCTTCACTGACCATTTTGCGATTCGATTTGGTAAAATAGTTAAAAATCTACATGAGGTGGGGATCTCACTTCAAATCTACATCTGTTGTAGACTTGGTGATAAAGACTGATCACTGGAAATTGTCAATAACTCCATGGTCATTCTAATTTGTAACTACCAGAATAGGAGAGGGTACACTCTGTCAGCCTCAATCACTTTTGTCTCTCATCATTCCTTCCCTTTACCCGCTCCCCTCTCTCCACACTCCCTTCCATTTACCCTCCCTCTTCCTCACCGTCCGCCATGTCGCTCTGCTCTCAATCCGACCCCCCTGACGAGTGCAACGATGAAGTATGTCCGGGTGGCTCCGGCCCGCTTGTCGCTGGCAGTGTGTTCCGGGGGAGTGGATTGTCCGGTGTCCCCGGAGCCGGAGTTCTGTTGACGGTTGGTCGGGAGCGCGGGCTGTTGTGAGGATGGAGGAGGAAGGTAATTGGTCAGGATTATCCGTAAACCCTGGGCATTGAGGCCACACTGTCCGGGAAATTACAGAATAATGCCCGGAGACTGAGATAGAGTTTAGTTACCAGCATGGACTGACAGGCTGAACGGTCTCCAGGATTCCCGTGTCACTAGTTGGGTCAGTGTTTATTGCCCATCCCTAGTTGCCCCTTGAGGAGGTGGGGGTGAGCTGCCTTGTTGAACCGCTGCACTCTATGTGCTGTGGGTGAATTCACAATATCCCTGAGGGAGGCAATTCCAGGATTCTGACCCAATGACAGTGAAGGAATGGTGATATACTTCCAAGTCAGGATGGGGAGGGGCTTGGGGGGGAACTTACAGGGGGTGGTGTTCCCATGTATCTACTGCCCCTTGTCCTTCTAGATGGAAGTGGCCGTGGGTTTGGAAGGTGCTGTTTTAGGAGCCAATATGAATTTCTAGAAACATAGAAAATTGGAGCAGGAATAGGCCATTTGGCACTTCAAGACTGTTCCACCATTTATTTCCATCGTGACTGACAAACTGAAGTACCATGTTTCTGCTTTTACCCATACCCCTTCAGCCATGTGCTATATCCAACTCTTGGAAATCATACAATGCTTTGACATAGTTTGCTTTCTGTGGTAGGGAATTCCACAGGCTCACCGGTCTCGGAGTATAGAAATTTCTCCTTCGTTTCAATCCTA
This sequence comes from Chiloscyllium plagiosum, assembly GCF_004010195.1. Taxonomy (NCBI): domain Eukaryota; kingdom Metazoa; phylum Chordata; class Chondrichthyes; order Orectolobiformes; family Hemiscylliidae; genus Chiloscyllium; species Chiloscyllium plagiosum. The sequence continues at coordinate 121,464,459 of NC_057715.1, read as the reverse complement.
AATAGTCCACTGTGTATCCTTAGACAGTGACTCTTGGTTTTGGGCTCTTCCCATGCCCACCCCCATAACCACACTAACACGATCAGTCTTTGGGAACTTTTCTCCTGCATCTAACCTGTCTAGTTCTGTTAGAATTTTGTAGGTTTATATAAGATCGCTCATTCACCTGAACTCCAGTGAATATAATCCAACCCAATTCAACCTCTGACAAATGGCAGTTGATGCTGGTTCAATTGTTAATTTTAAATCTGAGGTAGATATATTTTTGGTGAGCAAGGGTATTAAGGGAAATGAGCCAAGGGCAGGTGTATGAAGTTAGGCCACAGATGAACCTTGATCTCATTGAATCGTAGAAAATACAGCACAGTACAGGTCCCTCGGCCCTCAATGTTGTGCCAATCTTTTATCCTACTAAAAGATCAGACTAACCTACATACCCTTCATTGTACTATCTTCCATGTGCCTATCCAAGAATCGCTTAAATGTCCCTAATGTATCTGACTCTACTATCACTGGGTGGCATAGTGGTTAGCACTGCTGCCTCACGACGCCAGAGACCCGGGTTCAATTCCCGTCTCAGGCGACTGTCTGTGTGGAGTTTGCACGTTCTCCCCGTGTCTGCATGGGTTTCCTCCGGGTGCTCCAGTTTCCTCCCACAATCAAAAATGTGCGGGTTAGGTGAATTGCCCATGCTAAATTGCCTGTAGTGTTAGGTGAAGTGGAGAATGGGTCTGGGTGAGTTGCGCTTCGGCGGGTCGGTGTGGACTTGTTGGGCCGAAGGGCCTGTTTCCACACTGTGAGTAATCACTGCTGGCAGTGCATTCCACGCATCCTCCACTCTCTGAGTAAAGAACATACCTCTGACATCTCCTCTCAACCTTCCACCAATTACTTTAAAATTATGACCCCTCATGATAGTCATTTCCCTAATGGGAAAATATCTCTGGCTATCCACTCTATCTGTGCCTCTCAACATCTTGTACACCTCCATCAAGTCACCCCTCACCCTTCTTTACTCCAATGAGAAAGCCCGAGGTCCCTCAACCTTTCTTTATAAGACATGCCCTCCCATCTAGGCAGCAAGCTGGTAAATCTCCTCTGCACCCTCCTAAAGCTTCCACATCTTTCCTACAATGACGCGACCAGAACTGAACACAATATTCCAAATGTCGTCTAACCAGGGTTCTGTAGAGCTGCAGCGTAACTTCGCGGCTCTTAAATTCAATCCCCCTGCTAAAGAAAGCCAACACGCCCTTTGCCTTCTTAACAACCCTATCAACTTGGGTGGCAACTTTGAGGGATCTATGGTCATGGACTCCACAATCTTTCCGTTCTTCCACACTGCCAAGAATCCTGCCTTTAACCCGGTATTCTGTATTTAAATTCAACTTTCCAAAGTGAACGCCTTCACACTTCTCCAGGTTGCACTCTATCTGCCACTTATCAGCCCAGTTCTGCATCATGTCAATGTCTCATTGTAACCTACAACAGCCCTTCATACTATCCACAACTCCACCAACATTTATGTCATCGGTAAACTTACTAATGCACCCTTCCATTTCCTCATCCAAGTCATTTATAAAACTCACAAAGAGCAGAGGTCCCAGAACTGATCCCTGCGGAACACCATTGGTCACCAAGCTGCAGACTGAATATTTTCCATCAACCACCAACCTCTGTCTTCTATGGGCCAGCCAATTCTGTATCCAGATAGAATGGTCTCCTTATGTACCTATGTTTGGGACATTTTATTGTACTAAAGTAAATGCAAGTTGTTGATTGAAAACCTGTCCTAGTAGACAAAAATAATGGTCTGCATAGGGAAAATAAAACACAATGTTGGTAAATTAGTTGAATTTAAAAAGTGGTACCTGGCCTGTTGCAGATCTTGTGGACTATTTCAAAATCCAGATGAAAGAGAATGAGGATGTTGCTTCAGCTGTTGCAGCCATTCGCACCTTGTTGGAGTTTTTGAAGAGAGACAAAGGTACTTGAGAACAGAATTGTTCTAACACTTTAAACAACTTTCATACATACAGGGTCGTTGAGTCTGTGCAATCTTACCATATTAAATTTTATATAACGGATCTAAAATCATGCTGAGATTTATGTGTAGAAAAGGACTTAGAGGAGTATTTTCAGTTTTTTAACTGAATTGACATTTCCAATTGTTTCTATGGATTTCTTTTAAGAACTGAAAATTCTGGAAAGAGTACTTTCCTTTTCTGCTCTGGGCTATGGGTCTGTACTGTGCTGTACTGTTCTATAGAGTCATAGAGATGTACAGCATGGAAACAGACTCTTCGGTCCAACCCGTTCATGCTGACCAGATATCCCAACCCAATCTAGTCCCACCTATCAGCACCCTGCCCATATCCCTCCAAACCCTTCCTATTTATATACCCATTCAAATGCCTCTTAAATGTTGCAATTGTACATACACGTACCACTCTCTGTGTGAAAAAGTTGCCTGTAGGTCTCTTTTATATCTTTCCCCTCTCGCCCTAAACCTATGCCCTCTAGTTAACATAGAACATTATAGCGCAGTACAGGCCCTTCGGCCCTCGATGTTCTGGACTCCCTGACCCCAGAGAAAAGATTTTGCCTATTTACCCTATCTATGCCCCTCATAATTTTGTAAACCTCTATAAGGTTGTGGGCGGCACAGTGGCTAGCACTGCTGCCTCACAGTGCCAGAGACCCAGGTTCAATTCCCGCTTCAGGCGACTGACTGTGTGGAGTTTGCACATTTTTCCCGTCTCCTTCCGATAGGAAGGAGACCAGAATTCCATGCAATATCAATGTCCTGTACAGCCACAACATCACCTCCCAACTCCTGTACTCAATACTCTGACCAATAAAGGGAAGCATACCAAACGCATTCTTCACTATCCCATCTACCTGCAACTCCACTTTCAAGGAGCTATGAATCTGCACTCCAAGGTCTCTTTGTTCAGCAATACTCCCTAGAACCTTACCATTAAGTGTATAAGTTCTGCTAAGATTTGCTTTCCAAAAATGCAGCACCTCGCATTTATCTGAATTAAATTCCATCTGCCACTTCTCAGCCCATTGGTCCATCTGTTCAAGATCCTGTTGTAATCTGAGGTAACCCTCTTCGCTGTCCACTACACCTCCAATTTTGATGTCATCTGCAAACTTACTAACTGTACCTCCTATGCTCGCATCCAAATCATTTATGTAAATGACAAAAAGTAGAGGACCCAGCACCGAACCTTGTGGCACTCCACTGGTCACAGGCCTCCAGTCTGAAAAACAACCCTCCACCACTACCCTCTGTCTTCTACCTTTGAGCCAGTTCTGTATCCAAATGGCTAGTTCTCCCTGTATTCCATGTGATCTAACCTTGCTAATCAGTCTCCCATGGAGAACCTTGTCGAATGCCTTACTGAAGTCCATATAGATCACACCTACCGCTCTGTCATCATCAATCCTCTGTAGTACTTCCTCAAAAACTCAATCAAGTTTGTGAGACATGATTTACCACACATAAAGCCTTGTTGACTATCCCTAATCAGTCCTTGCCTTTCCAAATACATGCACATTCTGTCCCTCAGGAATCCCTCCAACAACTTGCCCACCACCGACGTCAGGCTCACTGGTCTATAGTTCCCTGGCTTGTCCTTACCACCCTTCTTAAACAGTGGCACCACGTTTGCCAACCTCCAGTCGTCCGGCACCTCACCTGTGACTATCGATGATACAAATATCTCAGCAAGAGGCCCAGCAATCACTTCACTAGCTTCCCACAGAGTTCTCGGGTACACCTGATCAGGTCCTGGGGATTTATCCACCTTTACCCGTTTCAAGAAATCCAGCACTTTCTCCTCTGTCATATGGACATTCTGCAAGATGTCACCATCTATCGGGCGGCACAGTGGTTAGCACTGCTGCCTCGCAGCGCCAGAGACCCGAGTTCAATTTCCGCCTCAGACAACTGTCTGTGTGGAGTTTGCACATTCTCTCCGTGTCTGCGTGGGTTTCCTCCCACAGTCCAAAAATGTGCATGTTAGGTGAATTGGCCATTCTAAATTGCCCATAGTGTTAGGTGAAGGGGTAAACATAGGGGAATGGGTCTGGGTGAGTTGCTCTTCAGAGGGTCGGTGTGGACTTATTGGGCCGTAGGGCCTGTTTACACACTGTAAGTAATCTAAATTTCCTTACAGTCTATATCTTCCATATCCTTTTCCACAGTAAATACTGGTGCAAAATACTCATTTATTATCTCCCCCATTTTCTGCGGCTCCACACAAAGGCCGCCTTGCTGATCTTTGAGGGGCCCTATTCTCTCCCTAGTTACCCTTTTGTTCTTAATGTATTTGTAAAAGCTCTTTGGATTCTCCTTAATTCTATTTGCCAGAGCTAAATCATGTCCCCTTTTTGCTCTCCTGATTTCCCTCTTAAGTATACTTTTACTTCCTTTATACTCTTCTAAGGATTCACTCGATCTATCCTGTCTATATCTTACATATGCTTCCTTCTTTTTCTTAACCAAACCTTCAATTTCTTTAGTCATCCAGCATTCCCTATACCTACCAGTCTTTCCTTTCACCCTGACAGGAATATACTTTCTCTATGTTATATGCTGTAACGTGGCTCATGCAATACCTTGGAAATCTGGTAAAACACATGTTGATGTCTAAACTAATAGCATTGTTTTCCACTCTCCATGAGCTGTAAGCAGTCAATTTTGTTTGTTTTCTGGAATTAGGTGAAACCATTCAGGGTCTGAGAGAGAATCTGAAGGCAGCTATAAAAACCCTGACCAGTGTAGATTCTTCAGTGGCAGTGTCTTCAGGTGGTGAACTTTTCCTTCGTTTTATCAGTCTCACATCCTTGGAGCACCCGGTATGTACTGGGTGTGTGAAACCCATGTTATATATTTTTAAAAGTAAGCTCTTGAATTTGCTCTTTTCACCTCTGTTGTATCTGCTGCAATAATGCATGCCTCTGAATTACCTCCTTGTTCATGATTTTGGTCACCTGTCCTATATCTCTTTACGTGACTTGGTGTCAGGTATCGGTCCTATGAAGAGGCTTGTGCTGCTTTATTTGCTAAGATGCTATATAAAATGTAGCTTTTTTCAGTAAGCATTAAGGTAAAGTTGCCCTAGTCCTAATGGACCATGGAGAGAGATGAGTGGTGGTTTAACCTGTGAGCCTCAGGCAAGAGGAGAGTTTGAAGAGAGTCCTTTATGGTAACCTCAGTCGGTGATGGGAATTGAACCCACACTGTTAGCTAAGTATACTCGAGGTGACAATGTAGATTATAGGTGCTCTAAATTGTAGCTTTTGGTTCAGACACACCCAGATGGTGTCAGAGAGCTGGCGCTCAGCCTCTGCAATGTAGAGGTCAGATTGCCGGACAGTAACAGTGCAACCCTTGTTGGTAGGTTTAATGACAAAGTCAGGATTGTATCTGAGAGCACAGAAATGCAGTCAGTTTAGAGGGAGATTAATTCAAATGGGAAATGTGACAGATGTCATGTCATCAGTTCTTAATAAAGAAATCAAGTGCAGGTAAAAGATCAGAGGGAAGTGTCCAAGTGGAGGGGCAGTGTTGGAGGTGGGTGAAGGGATCTGTGGATTGGGGAGAGGACTTGTATCCAAAGAAATGGGCACTGAGGCGAAGGTGATGGAAGTTCAATGTCATGTCTAGCCCGAGATTCATTGACGTGGGGACATAAAGCTAAGACCTTTGCTGAGTACAGAAGGTTCAACATCAGAGAGAAGAAAGTCAGAGGAGATAGTAAATATCTGATAAGTAGTGGGATCAGGAAAAAGATGGAGTCAGAGCAAGGGGAGAGGAGGAAGGTTCCAGAGAGGTGTGGGTATCTCTGAGTTGTTCCAACTTGTGTTCCTTAATGTTTGAAATGAAGATAAACATTTCTTTTTAGAACATCAAACAAGCTGGAGAATGAAGTGGAACTGGAGGGCAGGACCCTCTGAGACAGCGTGACGTGGTGCTGATGGAAAGGGAGGTTGGGAGTGTGCATATGGCAGTTCATACCACTAAGTGTGGTTCACAGTATGTGGCAACAACAGCTGAACCTTATGTTAATTTTGATAAATGTGTAGTATTGCGTACTCTCAGTAGATCCTGCAATCCTATATAAAAACTCCTTTATTTGCCTGTAGCAGTTGTTTTTTGTGTCGTGATTGTTCCCCTGATCTGAGCTCTTTTGATTATGATCATCAGTGAGTGATGTGGATTCCTGGATATGGAATTTCTAAAGGTCTTTCCAGCCATGGATCCACAGAAACGGAGTTCAATGAAGTACAACTTGGCAGGAGTTACAAAACTCCATCTCAACTGAGTTCTGAGAACTCTCTTTGTGCAGTGACTTATGAAATAGTATTTGTTCTAAGTGTGTTTCAGCTTATGCGGATATCTGTTTTTATGCCAACCAATCAGTTTAAAGTCTTGTTTTGACGTTTCCTGTCAATTTCTTTTTGTTATAAATTCCCTATCCACATTTGTGATTAAAAATGTGACAGTGTAATTCCAGACCTCTTCTACTGGAGATGTTGTGGTGCTGCTTTAGGAGCTAAGGATGCCATTGCAACATGAGAAGTTTTCACAAACAGTTTACATTATAGATGCAAACATATAAATTTAGAATAAAAGTATAAAAATAAGGACAGAATGCCTAACCTTAAAATGGAGCTGAATTAAGTTTCAGGGCTATGGCTCGTGGGTCTCGGGTTTGGGGTTATATGTGACAAAGATGGGAGAAGTCCTGGGTTCATATCCTGGATGAGCCCCCATCACCTGTTCCCGTTTTTAAGGTATTATCGCTGAAATGTTAACCCCGAGACCCAGGTTAAGTCCTGGGGACCTGAGTTTGAATCCTGCCATGGCAGATGGTAGAATTTGAATTCAATAAAAATCTGGAGTTAAGAGTCTAATAATGGCCATGAATCCATTGTCAGTTGTCAGACAAATCCATTTGGTTCACTAATATCCTTTAGGGAAGGAAACTGCCATCTTTACCAGGTCTAGCTTCCATGTGACTCTAGACCCACAACATCTCCAATTGACTCTTAACTGCCCAGAGGGCAGTTAGCGATGAGCAGAGAATGCAGGCCCAACCAGTGATGCCCACATCCTGTACATGAATACGTATTTTAAAAAATTCCCTGGTCTCATTCCTGACCTAATTCCCACTTCAGGGAAGGATACATAGAATTCTAATGTGTGCAATGTTTCAAGATTAATTTTGGATATTTTTGAGATTTCCAGTTTTTCTTTTATTCTTTAGTATCTCGGAGTTTGACCTAATATTACTTTGTTATTGCAGGATTTTTCAAAATGCAAAAAGACAATGATAGACAGAGGAGAGCTTTACTTGGAGAAGATATCTGTCTCGAGGAATAAGATTGCAAATCTATGTCACGTATTTATAAAAGATGGAGCTGTAAGTACTGAATCAGCCTGATGATGATCTGTGTTGCAGGGAATAAGACCTACATAGCTAATTGAAAGTTGTGTCACGGGGAGACAGTAGTAAAGAAGGTGTTTAGCACACTTGCTTTAATTGATCAGATCATTGAGCGTAGGAATTGGGATGTCATGATGCAGTTGTACAGGACTTTGGTGAGGCCACTTTTGGAATGCTGTGTACAGTTCTGGTCGCCTTGCTGTAGGAAGGATATTATTAAATTGGAGAGGGTGCAGAAAATATTTACAAGAATGTTACTGGAGAGTTTGAGTTATAGGATAGAGTCAATAACTTCGGACTTTTTTCACTAGAGCTTAGGAGTTTGAGGAATGACCTTATAGAGGTTTGTAAAATCATGAGGGCCATAGATAAGATGAATAGCAAAGGTGCTTTCCCTAAGTTTGGGGAGCTTAGAACAAGAGGGCATAATTTTAAGGTGAGAGGAGAAAAATTTAAAAGGGAATTGAGGGTAACCTTTTCACACACAGGGTTGTTTATATGTGGAATGAACTGCTAGAGGAAGTTTCAGATGAGGTACAGTTACAACATTTAAAAGACGTTTACAAAGATAAGAAAGGTTTAGCGGGATACGAACCAAATGCAGGCAAGTGAGACTAGTTTAGTTTGGGAACCTTGGTTGGTGTGAATGAATTGGACCGAAGGGTCTGCTTTTCCATGCTGTATGACTCTCTGACTCTACTCGAATTCCTCCCAGTTCACCTGGTTTGATGTGCCTTGCTTGAGCTCAACACAGTCACTTCAGCACAAGACAAACCGATTTGACCCATGTATCCATGCTGGCTCTCAGCAGAGCAACGGAGTCAGTTCAGTTTTGTCCTGCTGTAGCTCTGTAATCCTTTAAGATTATATCCCTCAAATTTCCATTTCAAATCATTGATTGACGCTGCTTCCACCAGCCACACAGGCAGAGAGTTCCAGGTTGTTCACACTTGCTGCAAAAAAATTCTTCCCACATCTATCCCTGGTTCTCATGCCCTGAGCTTTAAATTTGTGTACACTCGTCCTTGTAACATTGTGATGGAAATTTCTTTATTGTCTGCCTTGTCTAAACCTGTCTTAATTTTCTTGTATGCTTCTATTAAATCTTTTTTCAATTTTCTTTGCTTTGTTATGAACACAGCTTTTTGTTACACCAGACAAGTCAAGTCTTGGATAGCAACCTGGCTTCATAAATCATAACTTTGTTTTGGTTTTTACCAAGAGCTCTCTTGCTGAAACATCAGCATGTTATCTTCAAAACACCACATACACAATACTTACGCCAGAGTCCCTGTATCTAACACCTCAGTAGTTTTAAGTCACTCGGGATTTGAAATATGATGGCTTTTTTCTGGAGCTATCGTAAACTTGAACTTTGCTGCAATTAGCTTATGCAACCAGTCCTGGATCTTTAATTGTTCTAAAACCAGCACTGATGCCATTCTGAGGACTAACTCACCAAATCCTTATTTTCGCAGGTACACTGCTCTAAACAGCGACCCTGTTTCAATGTCGTCACAGGAATGAAATCACTACAGAGTGTCTCTCTCTGTTATGGGCATTTCCCTTGAGCTTAAAAGAAACCCCAGATTACAGAATTCTCTAACGAATGTTTGAGGCCCCATTATTTACCCTGCTGGCTCACAATTATTGTAAAATGAACAAAAGTGCATTAGGGCACAAAACACATTCACTCTATTGCCAGGCTTCGTTTAAAAAGAAATCACCGTGGTTACAGAAATACTGATAAGTTAACTCCTAACTTGAGACACACAGAAAAATCCACTGGGTACTAACTCAAAAACCAAACCTAAACTCACCACAAATATTTTAAAAATTATGAAAGTAAATCCCACAGTTTACATCACAGCTCTGAGGAGAACAACCCTAGCTTATTTCAGTCTAACCTTACAGCTAAAATCTCTCATGCCTGGAACCGTTCTGGTAAGTGTCCTCTACACTTTCTCAAGAACCCTTAAATCCTTCCTTGGTTTGTGCTGACAAAAATGGGCACAGAACTCTGACTAGACTGACTAGAACCTCATAAAGGTTCAGTCAAATGTCCTTGCTTTTGTGCTGAATAGCTCTACTTATTTATGATGCCCATAACCTTGTATGGTTTTCTCATTACTTGCTCTCCTTCAAAGATTGATGCATGTGAACTGCATACCTCTCCACCCTAATATCCCTTCGTACTCTTTAGACATTTGCCATGAGGTTTTTATTTTGCTACTCCCTATCCCTGTGCCAAAATACTCTGTCCCGTTTTCTGAATTAAAGATAATCTGCTGTTTATTTGCCTCAAATCTTAGTGATGATTATTTCTGAACAATACCTGCCTATCCAAAAAGCATTGGATCCAGCACTGACTCTTGGGGAGCACCACTGTCCATCATCCTCCATTTACCATTACTTATTATTTTCTCCTTTTCTTTTTAAAGACATATTGACACTGACGATCCTACTCAATGAGCCTCTTCATCTATTTGAGGCCTCACGCTACCTTTTACTTCCTCTTTGCTATTTACATGCAGTAGAAAATTTTGGAGTTTCCATCTAATAGCTATTCGCATATTGTCTCTTTGCAAGTGTTGTTTTCATTTCCTCTTCTCAACTTTGTGTATTTGGCCTGATTCTCGCTTTGATTTTAAAAGAAAATTTATCATTTTCACTATTGTTACAATACAGAGTAAACCTCTGCTAATTTAAACCCGACACAGAGAGGCTTACCTCACGCCGTAATCTGTTAAATTTGAAAGGCAAAGAACAATCCCAGATTTCACTGTTTAAAGTGAAGATTAACACTTTCATTCTTTAAATCCAAGAGAGAACATGAAGACCACTATTTACAACTCCTTTCTCTTAAACCTATCTTGTACCTCCCACTCCACAATACTAGTCCGATTTTAAAAAAACCCTGATTAAGATATACAAAAAACATCACGTTTCAAAATCAGTCAGCTTTGTCGATATCTGGGGCATAATTTAAACTGATTGGCAGAATTTGAATTTGTTTTTGTTCCATGGCAATGCACCCCTTATATTTCTTTCATCCAAGTGTTATATTTTTACATTGTTGAGCACTTTCAGTCAGTCCTTGCCAGCTTCCTCTCTCTCTTAAAGGTATAATACACACCTATATCTTCATAACACTATCCCCTTAAGAAAAAATGAACCATCATAATGAAAAAATGGTTTCATTTTTTTCTACTCCTTAATCACATTATCATGACATACATATAACATTAATCTAAGTTCATATTAACATCTTCCCACATATATATAAACATTGAATAGATACCAATCTGATCTATACTTTATCAGTTAAATCCGTGATAACGCATCTGAAATTACATTCTTATGACCCGCATCATGTAGGATTTATAAATTAAAAGTCTGTAACATAAGACTCCAACAAAATAGTTTCATATTATTGTCTTTAAAGCATTCCAAGAATGTAAGCGCATTGTGATCTGTGCACACAACTGTTTCCGATACATTGTTCGTGATACATTAAAATGTTGTAAGGCCAGTACCAAACTCCATAGTCTTTTTCGATTGTGGACTATTTCTTCTGGTGGCTGTTGAGTTTCTTTGTAAAGTAACCAATTGACAGTTCAATCCCATCATCATCTTCCTTTAGCAGTACAGCTCCAACCCCTATGTCACTAACATCAATGGCAACTTTGAAAGGTTTCAAGAAGTTTGTTGCAGCTAAAATTGGTGCGGTGGTTAATATTGCTTTTAAATGGTTGAGTGCCTCCTGGCATTGTCTGTCCACCAAAACTTTGTGTTCTTCTTCAGCAAATTGGTTATTGGTGCCACTACACTACTGAAGTTTGGAACAAACTTCTGATAGAATCTGCTTAGTCCCAGAATCCAAGCACCTCTTTCTCCAAGGTTGCTCATGGAAATTCTGATTCCTACCTATGTCTTCATACTACAGTAATAAACCTTTCAACTGTGTTTTTTACTCCTGAGACAGATAGTTTACTAAACTATCCCACTCCTCAAGGACTTCATCATTTTTTAACATATTTTGAGGCACATTAAAATCCACAACATCTGGATTTGATTCCTCACTGTGGGGCAGTAACTAACACCTGTTTCTCCAGTTCTTTCTCTCTTGTAGTTCTCTGGAGGGGACCTACACAATCAATTATAACCTACGTGAAAAGTTCTGCAAATGTGGGAATTGGCAACAAAGGTGTTGGTTTTATTGCCGCCTGTGGCTTATCTATCATTTGGCATGTATGACACGTATGGCAAAGTTAACCACATCTTTGTGCATTACAGGCCAGTTAAAAACGTTTTTGTATCTTAGCCTGAGTCATTCTTTCCCCTTGGTGACCTCCTACAGGTAATTCATGTGCTACCCATAACACTTCCTGTCTGTATGCTACCGGCAACACAATCTGGTGCACTTCGGCCCATTTCTCCTCTGCACTAACCTGCCGTGGTCTCCATTTCCATCTTAGCATTCTATCTTTCAGATAATAACCCTCCAGAATATTCTCTGTCTCCTTTTCGGAGCACACATCCACATATATATCTTTTATCGTCTTGTCTTTCTGTTGCAAGTTCCTTAGCCCTTCAGGACTAAACACTTCTGTCTGACCCTCTGCCTGTTCAGGTTTTCCCTGCACCATTACTTCAAACAGGGTGTCAACCTCAACTCCTTCATCTTTCTCTTTAGTTTTTGCTTCGTGCTGTGGCTTATGATAGTGGGATCTTGTTATTGCACAGTCTGAGAAATACCAGATATTTTTCATTTAACTCTTCAGTTTCTTGGTCTTCCTTGGACTTTTCCACAACAAGGGTGTCACTCCCATTTTGGACCCTGCGAAATCATTCCCAAGAATAAACTGGATTCCTGGAACTGACACTATTACTTCTCCAGTCTTGAGTTGGCACTCCAACCTGATCTTACATAGGGGAACGCTAAATTTCTGTCATTCTATCCCACAAATTACCACACTCTCAGGTAACAGATCAGAAAGAGTGCAAATTCGCTCATCTCCTACTATTAGAGACTGGTTAGATCCTGTATCTCTCAAAATTATGACTTCTTGTCCTTCTCCCTCTGTCCTTTGACTAATTTTAACCACAGAGGTGAATTCTTTATAGAGATCAGGCACTAACTCCATACCCAGCCCCTGTCCAGGCTGTGCACTCCTGCAGCTTCTCGGCTCTTCTTGGGGTTTCCTTTACTACCTTCACAAATGCCATTGATTAGCTTCTTTTACCACATCTTTTCCCACAGTGCCTTTCTTTAACGACCAGCACTGTGAGTTTACATGTCCCACTTTACCACTGTGGAAACACCTGAGGCCTTTCACCTCCTTTCCACCCTCTTGGGCTTCTTTGTTAACCTGTGGTAAACATCTACCAGTGTTCTCTACTCATTGTTTCGTACCCCTCACAGGACGAAATTCTGGCTGGAAGCTTGTCTTATGCACCAACATGTATTCATCTGATAAGTCTGCTGCCTTTCTCACTTCCTGAACTTTCTGTTCCTCCACATGAATTCTTATCATCTCTGGAAGTGAGTTTTTTAACTCCTACGGCAGAATAATCTCTTAGAGCCTCGTAGGTCTTATCCATCTTTAACCCATCTATCAAAATGACTCCATTTAATTCTTTTGGAACTCAACACAAGTCTGACCTGGTTCCTTTATGTTTCTGAACAGCTGTCTATATGCTTCTGTTCTGAATTCATAAGCATTTAAAATAGCCTGTTTGACCTCTTCCTAATCTCTTGACCCCCTCATCTGACAGCATGGCAAATATCTCACTAGCTCTGTCTACCAGTTTAGTCTGAACTAGTATTACCCTTTAAACCTTGGACCATGCCATCTGCCTAACCAATTTTTCAAATGAAATAAAGAAGGCATCGACACTTTTCTCGTCAAAATGTGGCAGAGTTTTGACATATTTGCATAGATCACTACCTTCTCTTTTAATCTCCATCCTGCTAACTTGATTTTGCTAAGTTGCAACTTCTCAAGTTCAAATTCTCTCTCTCTTTTTCTCTCTCCCTTTGTTTATCTTCTAACTCCATTTTCTTCAATTTTAATTTAAGTTTTTCTAACTCTACTGCACTTGTCTGTTTCTCTGACACACCTAAATGTTTGAGTAATTCCTTTACAATTTCAGCTTTACTTTTGTCCTTGGTTAAATCCAATCCTAACCTCTTTACTGATTCTAAGAGTATGGTCTTTTCTTTCTAAACTTTCTTGGCAAATTTGGGAATCATCTTCAAACCCTAGAACCTCTTTAGCAATTTTAAGAGCCATTTCTCTCACTTTTAATTTAACCAACCACAAGTCACTGAAGTTAAACAAATTGTCTCATCTACGTTTATTTAAAGATATAGGACACTAACAAGCAATTGTTTAAATCCATTGGGCTTTTCTTTCATACCCTAAATCTATTCAAATCTGTCCAAATCTCAGACTAGATCTGTCTAAGTGGACGAGAGCTCCGAAGCTGTTATGACACAGGGTAAGCCCCCTCTGCTAATTTAAAGCCGACACACCTTGCGCCGTAATCTGTTAAATTTTGAGAGGCAAAGAACTGTCCCAGATTTCACTAATTGAAGTAAAAATTAACAATTTTATTCTTTAAGTCCAACAGAGAACATTGAAACCACCATTTACAACTCCTTTCTCTTAAACCTATCTTTTACGTTCCACTCCACAATACTGGTCCGATTTTTAAAAAACCTTGATTAAGATTTACAAAAAAAAATCACATTTTAAAACCAGTCAGCTTTATAGATTCTTCTCTGTAGATTCTCTGCTGGGTTTTCCTGGGTCGTCTCTTCTTCAGTCACTCTTATTGGACTGTAGAAAGCCTGTATCTGGAACATCTCCTCCTTGAAGATCACCCATTGTTCTCTTATTTTTCTTGTCAGCCTTTGACTAGATCCCTTCTCATCCCATTGAATTTAGACCTCTTCCAGTTTAGAGGTTCTACTTCAAATTGTTTATTGCTGTTCTATCTGAATCTTATAATACGATAATCACTCTTACCTCAGTGTTCCCTCAGACACTTGGTCCATGTCATTCTTCAGTCCCACTAGATCCAGCAATAACTCTTTTGTTAGTTATCAATATGAAATGATATGACCAAAGCAGTTGCTATAAATATCTTTGTATTGATTTGAATTTGCTCAATTGTCTGGCCTTTCTTTCCAAATGATAGATGGATACTACAGAAAAAGGCCATTCATTGATGGGACAGATTAATATCAAGGTTTCTTATTTGATGGATTCATGTAACTTCTCCACCATTAGCATTAAACTGACATCCTTCAGTTTCTGATATCTTTCTGTTTCTCTCAATTAATAGAGCAGCAGTTTTCTGACCCATGTGATCAATTCCCAATTCTGAAGCATTTCTTAAAATTATGGCTGTGCTTTTCTCACCTTTTAATACTTTGCATTGATAAACATCAGTTCTTGCAGACTTACCTACTCCAAGTCCAACTATTTTCTTTTTTTAAAAACTTGTATGAAATCCACTAGGTTCCTCCTCCTGATTTAGCTTAACATCCATGGTCTCTATGGTATTTTGATCTCTTTCTCTACCATGGAAACTGAAACATAATATGGAGGTGGAAGGCTGAATGTCCTGTTGATTTGAAGATGTCCTGAGATGCTTGCCCCTCTCTGAAGTAATCTTTTGCTGCATTTGTTACTTTTCATTAAAGTACACGTTTAAATGAGGAATAATTTGACAATTAAAGCCTAGTGTTTGGCATATGGTATATAGAATGAGTATGCTCTGCACTTCAATCCATATTCTTTTACAATTTTAATCTCTTTAACAGAAAATATTAACTCATTCTTCCTCACGAGTTGTGCTGCGAGTGTTGGAGAGAGCAGCTGAAGCCAAGAAACGCTTTACTGTTTATATCACAGAATCACAACCTGATTTAGCAGGGTAAGTAAAACATGTGGAGTGTGGGCTTCTTATACTAGTCACTCAGAGAAACTCCTGTGCAGTATCTGCTCCAGAAGTACAATACTCTCATTGAACAATTCTGCCTGTACCATACAGTTGACTAACAACATCTCTGCTCAGTTAGTGCCATGAAAAAACTGTGTTAACAGGGGCAATGTTAGCTTTGTATGGTACCCATATGACAAATTAGTTGGAGATTTCTACATTTTGCTCAGCAAAGATATTGACTGTTATCAACAGCTCTGCTCGAATTCCCTTGCGATTGCCAATATTTTGAATGTTACATTGTGTTGCGTTCTTACCCCACTGCACTTGACTGTGATTCTTGCCTGGACCACCTTGTCCTGGACGTAAATTCATCTGTTTTTAGAAGTCCTTCATTGTGCATCACTTGCTGCTCAGTTATCAGGAATTTTGTTCTGGCATAGAGTTTACTATTGATTTTTCCATGTCAACATCAAAGCCTTAGCCACTAATGGGCTCTGTAGAATTTGTTTATTAAGTCATTGCCCAGCATTGAACATTAAAAGTTTCCACTTCAGCAGCTTTGTGGGCTTTTATATAAAATGTTTCTTGTTGTGTGCAGTCAATCAGTTTTGCTATTTGCGTTACAGACTGAAAAGTGCAGAAAAGCTGCAGAAGCTGAACATTCCTGTAACAGTGATCCTGGATGCTTCAGTGGGGTATGATAAAGAACATTGTTTTTGCTAGTTTGTACCAGATGTGGTAATGTTATTTATGCTGTGTTAAATGTATTACTAACATAACTGATGAGATGATTAGTGATAATGCGGCAGCAATCACAGAGATTTTTCCCTTTGCAGGTACATTATGGAGAAAGTGGATCTGCTGCTGGTTGGTGCTGAAGGGGTGGTGGAAAGTGGAGGCATCATTAACAAGGTAACAGTTTGGTCCTGTCCGTTCACTTAATTGGCTGGGAGGTGCTTTGGGACATCCTGAATTTGGTGCAGTACAAATTCTTTTACTCTAGTTCTAAGCCCTCTCAAACAATACGTCCTGTTGACCATTCGCAGTGGACAGCAAGTTACTTGTGCAAAACAAGCCCATACATGCACGTCTAGGAGAAAGTGAGGACTGCAGATGCTGGAGATCAGAGCTGAAAATGTGTTGCTGGAAAAGTGCAGCAGGTCAGGCAGCATCCAAGGAACAGGAGAATCAACGTTTCGGGCATGAGCCCTTCTTCAGGGCTCATGCCCGAAACGTCGATTCTCCTGCTCCTTGGATGCTGCCTGACCTGCTGCGCTTTTCCAGCAACACATTTTCAGCATACATGCACATCTCAAAAGTACATCCATTATTTACATGTGAATCTGCTATTTGAAATCACTAAGTCCCTTTGTGAAGTGTTTGCTGCAGTGATATGTTTCAGAATGTTTCTGAAAATGACAAGCTCCAAATGTCAAATTACAAGTTTGAGATCTTGCTGATCAGTGCTTTATAGGTGCAAACATTTCTGCACAGTAAAGTTGTCAGAGGTTTAATTCCTTCTTTGCAATTCTCACCATTGCCATCAGAGTGAATAACATTGTTTTTTCCTTTCAGATTGGAACTTACCAAATGGCTGTGTGTGCAAAATCACACAATAAACCTTTCTACGTGGTGGCAGAGAGTTTCAAATTTGTCCGCCTTTATCCCCTTAATCAGGAAGATGTTCCTGATCGATTTAAGGTGAGAAAACCAAACTCGGCATTTGTGTAAATTGAAGTTCCTCTTGCTTTAATGAGTGTAAATCTTGAGAAGACTAGATTATAGTTAGTCATGAACCTACAAGTCTGTCAAATTGGGGCCGACTCATTGTATTAAAATTGTGTATTCCTGAAATAGACATGTTTTGTTAAAGCATTTTGTAAAAAAACATTGACAAAATGTGTCCCATTTTTTCCCTACAATACTCAAGTTCTGTACTAGCAAGTGATTCATGATGTATCTAGTTATCTTCTCAGCAGAAATACAGGGCAATGAGGAATAGGATTTAGCCACAGAGATCTACAACACAGGAAAAGGTCCTTTGGCCTGCTGCGTCTGCATCGGTCAAATATAACCACATAACTGTTCTCATCCCATTTTCTAGCACTTGGCCCGTAGCTGTGTGGGGCTTGGCATTGCAGGTGTATATCAAAATACTTAAAACATTATAAGGGCCTCTGCTTCTACCAACCTTAGAGAGTTCCAGATTCCCACCACTCTCTGGGGCTGAAAGATTTTCCTCGGATTCTTCTAAACCTCCTATCCCGTAGTCACAGATCCCTCCATCAATGTTCCTTCCTGTCTACACTATTTATGCCCTCAATTTTATACAACTCATTCATGTCCTCCATCAGTCCTCTCTGCTCCAAGGGAAACAACTCTTTTCCTTGTTACTGTTTTATCCTTAATGTACTTGTAAAATAACTTGATTTTCCTTTCTTTTCCCCTTTTACTTTCTTAATTTCCCTCTTGCACATTTTATATTCATTTGCTTTAAATTGTCCAAGCAAAGAGCTGAGTGACCTTCTGCTGTGATCGAAGTGATTATAACATATTAATTTTTTGTTTTTATTTCAAACAGTACAAGGCAGACACATTGAAATCAGTGAAGAATCTTGCAGCTGAGCATCCCACAGTGGATTACACCCCACCGTCGTTCATTACACTTTTGTTCACCGATCTTGGGGTTCTCACACCATCTGCTGTTAGTGATGAATTAATTAAATTATACTTGTAATTTAAGACTGTGGACTTTTTAAACTGCACAGCAACTAACCACAAGCAAGGTGACAGGTAAAACTAGATAGACAAATGGCATAAATCTTTTAGATATGTCCTAGTATCAATTAGTATTTCTTACTAAATTGCTTGCATGAAGTGCCAAAAATATTTGTTTTGAAATGGCCAGAGCATCGAAAACAATAAGAATCGGCCTCTGCCACAACTTGGAGCATCATTGTGTGGCCTTCCTCACCCCAATGCAGGAATGTTCCGGAAAGGTGAAAGTCCAGGCCAATTCAAGGGAGAGTTTTAAGTTAATTACCTGCAACCATATTTGTAAAGTAAGTCACAACAGAACTAATGACCCAAGTGCAGTTGGAAGCAGCCTGGCTCAACAGCAATGCTGACTCAAAATCAGAAGGTACCATGTTCAAATATTGCTCTGGGGAGTTTGGGTGAGCACAGACTGGAGCTCAGCTTTGAATTTCAGTTCAAACCCTGTGGATATGTGTATCCATTGAGCATTGGAGACCTCTACTACCAAAGGTTTGTACACCTGTAAATATAGGGCTGAAAGTTAAGATCAAAAGAACAAAAGCAGAGATAAATACTTTTTTCTCATAGGATAGTGAAGGCGGCTTTTGGTATGCTTTCCTTTATCGGTCAGAGTATTGAGTACAGAAGTTGGGAGGTCATGTTTTGGCTGTACAGGACATTGTTGGAATATTGCATGCAATTGTGGTCTCCTTCCTATCAGAAAGAAGTTGTGAAACTTGAAAGGGTTGGGATCTCTGGTTGGCATGGATGGGTTGGACTGAAGGGTCTATTTCCATGCTGTACATCTCTATGTGGAAGGAGCATTTAAATTCAAAGCAAGGCTGTAAACAGAATTCAGTGGTCCCCAAAATGGGGAGTAGATAAATATTTTAAAGGGTTAGAGGCACTGAGCTAGCAAGGGGATGATGGGCCAAATGATGTGTTGTAGAATCAATACTTCAGTTGATTATCTAAAATAACGGCACGGTGGCTCAGTGGTTAGCACTGCTGCCTCTCAATGCTAGGGATCCAGGTTCGATTCCAGCCTTGGGGTAACTGTGTGGAGTTTGCACATTCTCCCCATGTCTGCGTGGGTTTCCTCCGGGTGCTCCGGGTTTCCCTCCCACAGCCCAAAGATGTGCTAGTCAGGTGAATTGCCCATTGTGTTAGGTACATTAGTCACAGGGAAATGGGTCTGGGTGGGTTACTCTTCAGAGGGTTGGCTCAAGGGCCTGTTTCCACACTGTTGGGAATTATAACCTAATCTAAAATAGGATGTTTTGGAGAAATGGGACCTGAATTTTTTTGGGTGCAGAAAGATGAAACATCCATTTCTGAATTCTGCACCTTGTAAGGTGAAGAGATGGACTAGTTGCTTTTATTGATGTGAGAAACCAGAATTTGTCTTGCACAGGAATGGTAAATACTCTTTTCAGAATGGGAGCTAACTACCTCCCCAGTTGCTGAGGGAACAGATTCATTTCTGGTCTATTGATTTAAGGTACAGCAACTACCATTGCTCCTGGGTGCAGCACTATGAATAAAAATAAATATGACTAATTATGTGTTGTTTATGGTTTCCCATCTTCATTCCTTTTATTTATTAAAAAATTACTGGCTCATCTTTCCTCAACTTAACTGGAACTTTTTTCTTAAGTATTTTGTCAGTTCACACTTAAGTCATGAGATTTATGGTTTGGTTTTCCCTACGACCCTTCCACAATGCAATAATGACCAGATAATTTGCTTGTATTCAAGTTATGGAACATAACTGGCTGGTTCACCAGCAATATCCCTCCAAGGGATCACATTTCTGACCATGCAACAGTCCCACAGTACTTCATTATGAAAGTCAGCCTAGATTAAAGGCCCAAGTCTAGAGTCACCCAGTGGTACAGATAGTTTTCTCTCATTTTGCAAATTATTATTTTAAGTTTAGTATTTAACTCACAGTGGAGCCACAAAAAGGTTAGTTTTGCTTCAAAGTATTAAATAATTCTCAAAGGCTCCTTCGGCAGCATCTTCCAAACCCATAACTACTGCAAACAAGGACAGGGGCAATAAATATGTAGGAATGGCAGGTTCCCCCTCCAGGTCATTTCCCAGTGACTTGGAAATGTGTTGCTGTATCGAAATCCTGGAATTTCCTCCTAAGCAGCAGTGTTCAAGGTGGCAACTCAATGCTACCTTCTCCAGTGTAAATGGTGTCCCAGACAACAATACCCACACCAATAATCAAGAAAAAAAATACTCTTGTTAATGAAGCAAATTTATTTTACAAACTGTTTTTCCACAAAGTCCAGGAATAAAAGGAATTGCTTTCATAGAAAGTTGCACAGTTCAACATCTTCCAGTTCATCTGCCTTTATGTTCCCAACAGCTGCTTTTCAAACTCCTCCTCATTTATTTTACCCCTTTTCAGCTTCTTCAACAATCGGGTATCATTGAGAAGTTCATCAATATTCTCATCCTCCATGTCAGATCCCTGCAAGATGGCAGTGTAAGTATCTTGAAACATGAGGATTTGCTTTGTGATTGAACAAGAAAGCATTAACCTACTAATCTCACAATGCATTGGTAGTTTATTAACTGCAAGAATAAAGTATGTTTAAAAAAAGAAACTAAACATTTCTATCCTCATTTGTTAAAAACTGTTTCGAGTGTGTGGCAGAATCTATAATTCCAGGATACGATGGAAAGTGATTTAATTATTAAATCAATGGGTTGGTAGTCCATTTCCACCATTTAGAAAGCCATCTGAAGAACTCTGCCTCAGAAGGCAGGGGAGAGGGGTCAAAGGACAGTACAGCACAGGAACAGGGCCTTAAGCCCACCAAGGCTGCGGTGACAAATGAAGCCTTTCTAAACTAAAGTTTTTGCCTCTACGCAATCCATAATCCCTCTTCCCGGTCGAATCGTGTGTCTGTTAAAGTGCCTCTTGAACGTTGCTATTGTATCCTCCCACCATTTCACCCCTTCTGGGAGCATATTGTAGCACTTACCAACCTCTGTACAAATATCTTTCCTCTCACATCTTCATTAAACTTAGCCCGTTTTACCCTGAACCCATGTCCTCTAGTAATTGACATTTCTACCTTGGGAAAAGGACTCTGACTATCCATTCTATTCATGACTCTCAATTTTGTAAACTTCCATTGGGTCATCCCTCATTCACCAATGTTCAAGTAAATACAAATCAAGTTTGTCCAATCTCTCCTCGTAGCTAATACCCTACAAAAAAGGCAACATCCTGGCAACCCTTTTCTGTATACTCTCCAAAGCCTCATCGTTCTGGTAGTTGGCAACCGGAACTGGACACATTATTCCAAATGTGGCCAAACCAAAGTTCTATACAGCTGCAACATGACTTGCCAATTTTTATACTCTATGCCTTGACTGGCAAAGTTAAAAATCACACAACACCAGGTTATAGTCCAACAGGTTTATTTGGAAGGACTAGCTTTCGGAGTGCTGCTCCTTTACCAGGTAGCTGCGGAGCAGGATCATAAAATACAGAATTTATAGCAAAAGATCACCGTGTTATGCAACTGAAATATATTGAACAAACCTGTTAAGTCTTTTTCATGATCCGTAATCTAGGTTGTTCAATATATGACACTGCTATAAATTGTCTTATGATCCTGCTCCAAAGCTACCTGATGAAGCTAGTGCTTCCAAATAAACTTGTTGAACTACAACCTGGTGTTGTGAGATTTTTAACTTTGATGAAGGTAAGCATACATAAGTCTTGATTTCCTTATCCACTTGTGTTGTCACTTTCAGAAAACTGCAGATCTCTATGTCTAGATCTCTGTATATTGGTGCTGTGCAGGGTTCTACCATTTACTGTATATCTCCTGCCTGCATTAGACCTTCCAAAATGCATCATCTCTCATTTGTCCACATTAAACTCTGTCATTTCTCTGCTCAAGTGTCCAGCCTATCTAATCCTAACATATCCTCTAGCAATCCTCCTAGACCATAAGACATTGGATGGAGGTTTACTCACTGAGCTGAAAGGTTCATTTCCAGACATTTCGTCACCCTACTAGGTAACATCTTCAGGGACCTCATGCGAAGCAATTCTGAAAATTCCTGCTTTCTATTTATATGTTTGGGTTTCTTTGGGTTGGTGATGTTATTTCCTGTGGTGAAGTAACTTCCTGTTCCTTTTCTCAGGGGGTCTAACTCTATGTGTTTGTTGATGGAGTTCCAATTGGAATGCCAATGATTCTAGGAATTCTCCTGTGTGTCTTTGTGTGGCTTGTCCTAGGATGGATGTATTGTCCCAGTCGAAGTGTGTTCTTCCTCATCCGTGTGTGAGAGGGTCATGTCTTTTTGTGGCTAGTCGGTGTTCGTGTATCCTGGTGGCTAGTTTTCTGCCTATTTGTCCAATGTAGTGTTTGTTACAGTCAATAGACAATAGGTGCAGGAGCAGGCCATTCAGCCCTTCGAGCCTGCACCGCCATTCAATATGATCATGGCTGATCATTCCTAATCAGTATCCTCTTCCTGCCTTATCTCCATAACCCTTGATTTTTAGATTAGATTACTTAGTGTGGAAACAGGCCCTTCGGCCCAACAAGTCCACACCGACCCTCCAAAGAGCAACCCACCCAGACTCATTCCCCTACATTTACCCCTTCACCTAACACTATGGGCAACTTAGCGTGGCCAATTCACCTAACCTGCACATTTTTTTTTGGACTGTGGGAGGAAACCGGAGCACCCGAAGGAAACCCACGCAGACACTGGGAGAATGTGCAAACTCCACACTGACAGTTGCCCGAAGCGGGAATTGAACCCAGGTCTCTGGCGATGTGAGGCAGCAGTGCTAACCACTGTGCCACCGTCCTTGCACAGCATTTTGTAAATGACATTAGTTTTGCTCGTTGTCTGTATAGCATCTTTCAATGAACTTGGGGTAACAAAACGTCTGGAAATGAACCTTTCAGCTCATCGAGCAAACCTACTTCCAAAACCTCAACCTGAGCTACAGATTTTCCCAAAGCTCACTGAGACCATAAGATATAAGAGCAGATTTAAGCCATTCAGCCCTTTTGGTCCTAGTCTCTCCAACGAGTGGAAATATCTCCATGTCCAAATCTCTGTAATGTATTCTGTAAGTTTCAATCAGATACCCTCTCACCCTCCTAAATTAGTGAGCACAGACCCACAGTCTTCAACTGCTCCTCATATGGCAAGCCCTTCATCCCTGGAATCATTCTTGTAAATCTCCTCTGGAACCCCAAGATTGGAAACTGCTCACAATATTCGAAATGTGGATTGACAGCCTCAGCATTACATCTCTGCTCTTGTATTCTAGCCCTCTAGAAATAAATTGCTAATATTGCATCTGCCTTCCAAACTGCCAACTGAACCTGCATGTTAACCTTAAGAGAATCCTGAACTAGAACTCCCAAGTTTTTTGTGCCTCTGATTTCTAAAGCCTTTCCTCACTTAGAAAATAATCTATGTCTCTCTTTATGCTACTAAAGTGCATAATCTGTCAACTTCCCACATTGTCTTCCATCTGCCACTTCTTTGCCTCCTCTGTTCAAGTCCTTCTGCTGCTTCCCTGCTTCCTCAATATTACCTGTCCCCATGTCACCAACCACAATTCCTTCAATCTCTGTCACATCCAAATTTATTAATCAGTCCACCAACGTTTTCCTGAAAGTCATTAATATAGACAAACAATAGGAGTCCCAGCACTGATCCCTGCGGAACACTACTGGTCACAGATCTCCAGTCAGAAAAACACTTCCCAGCCACCATTTCCTTCTCTTTTGTGAATGCAGATGCAAAGTATTTGTTAAGGACCTCATTTACATTCTCTGGCTCTGTGCACAAATTCTGTCCTTTATCAAGTGAACCTACTCTTTCCTTAGCTATACGCTTGCTTTTTATATATGTATAAAATGCCTTGGGATTTACATCCTGTTTACCAAAGACATTTCATGACTCCTTAATTCCTTATATGAGGTCTTTCCTGCTATTTTGTATTCTTCAAGGACTCTGTAGTTTCCTAAACCTTTCATATGCCTCCTTTTTCATAGAATCGTAGAATCCCTACAGGATGGAAACAGGCCATTTGGCCCAACAAGTCCACACCAACCCTCCAAAGAGTATCCCACCCAGACCTGTTCCCCACCCCTATTACTCTACATTTCCCTGACTAATACACCTAACCTACACATCTCTGAACACAATGGGCAATTTAACTTGGTCAATTCACCTAACCTGCACATCTTTGAACTGTGGGAGGAAACCTATGCAGACATGGGGAACATGTGCAAACTCCACATAGTCAGTTGAGGCTGGAATCAAATCTGGGTCCCTGGCACTGAGATGCAGCAGTGCTAACCACTACGCCACCGTACCATCCAAAGTTCCTGAATCTTGCTACTCTTATCTTTCATTTTCAAAGGAACATCCTGGTCCTAAACTCCTTTAAATGATTCCAATATGCCAGATTCTACATTCCCCAGTTCCTGCCTAAAACTTACAGGTCATTAAATATTTTTTAAGGCACAGGTAGACTGATGCTTGTTAGGAAGGGGAATCAAAGGTTATCGGGGGTTAGATGGAAATGCGAAGCATAGACAGATTGGTCATGATCTTATTGGATGGTGGAGCAAGCTTAAGGGGTCGAATGGTCTACCCTTCTCCCATTGGCAGGGCAGTTCACAAGTAGTAGTGAATACTGCTGGCTCTATGATCTGATAATGATATTTTAATGCTACACTTAATCTGAATGGAATGGTGCAGCTGGGAGATCTGGCTTCTGGTACCTGAAAGGCAATTTTTCTGGCCACATTTTCTGAAATATTCTGCTACTTTCAACTTTCAGTAGACAGAACCCATCACAAGTTAAAAGAAATTTACTGAGAAACATTTCAGTATTGCAAGATTGCTGGAAAATCCTTCACACTGTTAACCTTTCAATAATTTGAATTAATAGTTTAGAACTTGTCTACATTACAGTTGGCAGACAATCTGTCACTTAAAGAAATATAAAAAACTTGAGACACATCAGCCATCACTCCCCTCCTGTCGACTCCAACCCACCTCATCTCGCTTCCTTTTGTCTGCTTGTTTTTTTCTCTTGTCTTTTTTTGTTTTCTGCTTTGACCAGGGTTTGTTTCTCACAAATTTCTTCTTCCCTTCATTTTGTTGTCTGTCCTGTTGTTGCATTGCTAACATCTTCTGCCTCTGCTTTTCTCTGTTTTTGTCTCTGTATCGGATGGAGTTTGTGTCGATGTTCTCAGGAATAAAATCAGGAAAACTTTTTCCTCTCAACTCTGGCATCGTGGGAAGCTTAAGCAAGCCAAAGCCCCTAGCAACAGCTGCAAAATCCAGATCTGCAAAACAAACCATCGCAGAAATCAATACAGGAGGTTTCCTTCCTGCAGACAAAGAGAATTAAATTACAAAATGACAAACACAAAATGAGTGGACAAAATTTGCAAATGGTGTTTAATGAGAGCAAGTTCTAGGTCATCCATTCTAGATCCAGAGAAAAGCAAATTGATATCTTTTCCCAGTGGTGAGAAACCAAAACCAAATGTGGAGAAGCAAACCAGTTTGGGTGTCCCAAATACAGATATTACAGGCCTCAGGTATTTTTTTTTAAAAAATCAGAAAAGCTAATTGAATGTTGGCCATGACCTGATGTGGGATGGAATAAAAAGGCATCAGTCGTTCGGCTTCCAACTGGAATAATTATCTTCAGTTTCTGACTGTGTCCCAGGCAGGGTTATCTTAGTGGGGTTCAGTAATTCATCAGATTCTTGCCTAAAGTGGTTAAATTATGAAGACACTGCATAGACTAGGCTTATAATTATTCAACTATATAAGATTAAGAGTTGAGAAAATGTGTTTTAAGTTGTGAAAGGATCTGATAGAGTTAGACAGAAGCTATTTCTTCTGATGGGGCACGTTCAGAATGAAAGGGGCAGAACCTTGAACTCCAAGCTAGGCCATTCAGGAATGAAATCAGAAAACACTTTTCTGACAAAGGATACTGGAAATTCTGGGTGTGCCTCTTCAGGGGTAGGTGTGGACTTGATGGCCAAGTGACCTGTTTCCACACTGAAATTCCATTCTATGATTAGACTCCGCGCTCCAGAATTTTACTGAATTCAAATCTGCCATGGCAG
Organism: Chiloscyllium plagiosum; assembly: GCF_004010195.1. NCBI lineage: Eukaryota > Metazoa > Chordata > Chondrichthyes > Orectolobiformes > Hemiscylliidae > Chiloscyllium > Chiloscyllium plagiosum. Next base: position 121,438,121 of record NC_057715.1, on the reverse strand, counting down.
GTTTCAAATCCAAGTCCCCAGAACATTGCCTGGGTATCTGGATTTATAAAGTCAGAAGGCACATAACACCAGGTTATAGCCCAACAAGTTTATTTGAAATCACAAGCTTTTGGAGCGTTGCTCCTTCGTCAGAGGAAGTCACTTCTCTGATGAAGGAGGAGCGCTCCAAAACCTTGTGATTTCAAATAAATCTGTTGGAGTATAACCTCGTGTTGTGTGAATTCTGACTTTGTCCACTCCAGTCCAACACTGGCGTCTCTACATCTGGATTAATATTTGACTGATAATACCATCAGCCCATCACCTCCCCTGCATTCTAATTTCACCTTATTTTGAAAACAAAGATCAAGAAATAGCATAAAACATGCATTTCTTTAAAAAAAAAACCACTAAAGTGCTCTCTTCTTCATAAGTAACAAGTTTGTATGCAGAGTCCTGGTGTTATTAAGAAAACAGTGAGCTGAAGAGATCCACCATTTATATCACCAGCCCATAAAAACATCTGATTCTGATCTTGCTATCCAGTTACCTTTTATGCGGAATATCAAACTGCACTCATGTTTAGCATAAGACTGAATGAAAGACACAAATGCCTTCATCCCTTTTTCAAAGATGGCTCGATCAGACACAGCCAACTTCTTTAACTTTGGGAGGACATCAGCAGAATCCTTCAGCAGTTTTATCTCCTCTATTGGACACTGATGAGGGAACAAACACATTTCAATAAATTGAGAGAGAGTAGAGGTATATGATCTGTAACAAAAACTCATCACTGCTCAATTAAGATACAACTGCTAGCACCCTGGTATCAGAACAAATTGAACTCGTATACAGTAAATCATCCTGAAGTGTGGATGTTGCTAAGTATCTGATTTTGGAATATCAAAGATTTATGTAATAAAACCAGTTTCAATATAGTGACTCAACTTCAAATTGTAACCTTCTAAAGTTTCCACAAGTTTCTACTTTTAAGAAGATACACCATTGCTAGATCACAACTTCGGGTAATAGGTTTTAACAGAATAGGCCACTGCTAGAAATACTGGTGATGATTTCTGAACAAATGTCCAGCATACAGTGTACACAAAGTATGCAACAGCACTGGCACACCCCCAAGCAGGTGCATTAGTTTACACAGACTTAGAACGGAGTGAGGTTGGAAGAGAAGTCACACAGTTATTTTTTAAATAAGCAGATATACTTTCTGACTAATGGAGAGGAAGTTGACATAGGCCATCTCCATAGGAAGCAGGAATACAAGGGCATTGCCATGGTGACCAATACGAGCTGTCCGTCCACAACGATGGATAAAAGCACTAAAAATAAACAAAAACAATATAAATTAAATAGTGCTCAACTCTAACAGCACCCACTCAACCCACAAGTTACTGGATGCAGACATCTAGTTGATTAACGTCTGCGGGTTATTTTTCCAGCAATGTAACTACCACCATGATATTGTCACTCATGCTGCTTCCCTCTCAAAGCCCCCAAACTGCATTCCATTCACCAACTAAAAGTCACATTTAAACAATGCTTTCATCAACTAAAGTATTAGTTTAAATACAGTGGACCAATTTCCCTTCCATTTATAGAATTGTTTTCCATTCAACAGTTTATTCTGCCCTTTGGGGCTAACAAAGTGAGGGAGTAAAAGTACCTGGCACTGCTTGGAGGGTCATATTGCAGAACCCAGTCAACCTCAGGAATGTCTATACCACGAGCCATGACATCAGTGCAAACCAAAATACCACTATGAAGGGAAGAAAAAGATTGCTTAATACAATGTTCAGTCAGTGCAAAACAGGACGCAAAAAACTACAAAAGGGTGCAGTGCCCTGCGTGTACCAGAGCAGTCCATGTTTACAGTGATCAGCAGGACATCAACTGACGGATTTGAGAAGATGCACTTATAATGGTAATATCACTGGACTAGTAATCCAGAATCTCAGGTTTATGTTCTGAAGACATGGCTTTGAGTGCCACTATAGCAGAAGGTTAAAATTTGAATTCAACAATACTCTGTATTTTAAAAAAGTCTCGTCTAATGGCTGTCGGTTGTTGTAAAAACTTATGTACTTCACTAACGTTCTTTAAGGAAGAAAATCTGCCATCTCTGCCTGGCCTATAAATGGATCCAGACTCTCAACAATGTGGTTAACTCTTAACTGCCCTCTGGGCAGTAGAGATGGACAATAAATACTGGGCCTAGCCATGGGGCAGCCATATCCCATAAACAAATAAAAAAAGTTTAGGATAAGAAGTGATAATTTTAGTAAACACGCTTGTCCCATAAACATTTATCATTGCTCCATCTGAAACTACATAACTCAGCATCAGGCTCAAATCAAAGCTGAAGCTTTACTGGTCCAAATGGTTCAGGTACTTGCTGACTCAGTTATACAATTTTTGTCAGCAAAAGTGGGGACTGCAGATGCTGGAAATCAGAATCTAGATTAGAGTGGTACTGGAAAAGCACAGCAAGTCAGGCAGCATCCGAGCAGGAAAATAGACATTTCGGGCAAAAGCCCTTAATCAGGAATAGAGGCAGGGAGCTTCCAGGGTGGAGAGATAAATGGAAGGGGGATGGGGCTGGGGAGAAGGTAGCAAAGAGTACAATAGGTGGATGTGGGTGGGGATGGAGATGATAGGTCAGAGAGGAGGGTGGAGCGGATAGGTGGGAAGGAAGATTGGCCGGTAGGACCGGTCATGAGGATGGTGCTGAGCTAGAAGGATGGAGCTGGGGTAAGACGGGGGGACGGGAAATGAGGAAACTGGTGAAGTCCACACTGATGCTCTGGGGTTGAAGTGTTCTGAGGTGGAAGATGAAGCGTTCTTCCTCCAAGTGTTGGGTGGTGGGGGAGTGGCAGTGGAGGTGGCCCAGGACCTGCATGTCCTCGGCAGAGTGGGAGGGGGAGTTGAAATGGGCCACTGGGCGGTGGAGTTGATTGGTGCAGGTGTCCTGGAGATGTTCCCTAAAGCGCTCTGTGAGAAGGCGTCCAGTCTCCCCAATGTAGAGACCACCGCATCGGGAGCAACGGATACAATAAATGACACTGGTGGATGTGCAGGTGAAACTTTGATGGATGTGGAAGGCTCCTTTGGGGCCTTCGGATGGAGGTGAGGGAGGAGGTGTGGGTGCAGGTTTTGCAATTCCTGCGGTGGCAGGGGAAGGTGCCAGGACGGGAGAGTGGGTTGTTGGGGGCGTGGACCTGACCAGGTAGTCACGGAGGGAATGATCTTTGTGGAAAGCGGAAAGGGGCGGGGAGGGAAATATATCCCTGGTGGTGGGGTCTGTTTGGAGGTGGCGGAAATGTCGGCAGATGATGCAGTTTATGTGAAGGTTGATAGGGTAGAAAGTTCTGACCTATCACCTTCATACCCACCCCCATCCACCCACTGTACTATTTGCTACCTTCCCCCACCCTCCTGTCTGACCTCTCATCTTCATCCCCACCCCTTCCAACTATTGTACTCTTTGCTACCTTCTCCCCAGCCCCTCCCATTTATCTCTCAACCCTGAAGGCTCCCTGCCTTCAGTCCTGATAAAGGGCTTTTGCCCAAAATGTCAATTTTCCTGCCTTTTGGATGCTGCCTGACCCGCTATGCTTTTACAGCACCACTCTAATCTATACAATTTTTGCGCTCAAATAAAAATCCTTACCTTTGAAGTTGTCGAAACGCAGTAAATATTTTGTTCCGTTTGTGCTTCATTTTCCCGTGGATACACATTACTTGTACATTTTTCACAAAGACATCCAATGCAGCCCCATAATATTCCACACATGCACACGTACTGAAACAAAGAGGAACTGCAATTAAACTCTGCAATAAAGGACTGAACAAAGTAGTAAGAAGCATTTCTCGGGGAGTTCCAAGATGGCGGCGACTCAGCAAGTCTGAGTCAATAGTGTTCCTCCCAAGACCTAGGCAAAGTGGGCCACCCTCGCCCACCACACTCACCAAATCAACTAAAAATAGTTTTTATTTAATGTAATTAGTGGCTTATTACTAAATTTAAACAGTTCAGTCTCCTGTAAAAATGACTAGAGGGAAAGGAGCCCGCAGCTCTCAGCAGGCAGGAACCCCTCCCCTACCCTCCCCAGCTGTAGCAGAGGCATCCGCAGCCGCCCCGGGGGACTTACCTACGGTGGCGAGCCTCGCGGAAATAATCGCCAAACTCGACGCTTTCATAGAAGAGTCCTGAAGTTGGTGGAATTCACTCTCGGCCACACTACAAAAGCACGACCGAGACATCGAAGAAATTGAATGCCGAGTCGGAGAGGCGGAGCTAAAGGCCGCGACCTCCGAGGCCATTGCAGAATCGGCCGTGGGTCGGGTCCGGACTCTCGAGCAGCAAATCCGGACCTTACAGAACCACACTGATGACCTCGAGAATCAAGGTCGCCAAAAAAATATTTGTTTGCTGGGCCTTCCCGAACGGGAAGAAGGCCAGCTTACAAGGTTCCTTGAACAGTGGCTTCTGCAGTTATTGAATCTGGAGGCTGGATCAGGCCAGGTAAGGGGAGAATGGGCCTACTGGGTCGCAATACGCGGGCCTGGCTCAAACCAGCACGCCCGCCCGGTCCTGTTCCGGCTGCAGAGCTATAAGGTGAGGCAGATGCTTTTGGAAGCCTCCAGAAATCTTGGGAAAGATCCACAAGCCATGACTCATAAAGGATCCAAGATTATGTTATTTCAGGACTTTTCCTCAGCTTTGGTTCAAAAGAGGAAGGCATTTAGAGTCATAGAGATGTACAGCATGAAAACAGACCCTTCAGTCCAATCCGTCCATGCCGACCGGATATCCCAACCCAATCTAGTCCCACCTGCCAGCACGTGGCCAATATCCCTCCAAACCCTTTCTATTCATATACCCATCCAAATGCCTCTTAAATGTTGCAATTGTACCAGCCTCCACCACATCCTCTGGCAGCTCATTCCATACACGTACCATCCTCTGCTTGAAAAAGTTGCCCCTTAGGTCTCTTTTATATCTTTCCCCTCTCACCCTAAACCTATGCCCTCTAGTTCTGGACTCACTCACCCCATGGAAAAGTCTTTGCCTATATATCCTATCCATGCCCCTCAATTTTGTAAACCTCTATACAGTCACCCCTCAGCCTCAGACGCTCCAGGGAAAACAGCCCCAGCCTGTTCAGCCTCTCCCTGTAGCTCAGATCCTCCAACCCTGGCAACATCCTTTGTGTTTAAGGGATTTAAACATTCAATACTCCTTGCGTTACCCAGCTATACTACGCTTTAGCCATGAAGAGTCCGTGTATAACTTCGGGTTACCGGAGAAGGCCAAGAAACTTTTGAACTCTCTTAGACAAACTATAAGAGTTAATTGATGTTGTTTTGCCCTACCCCCACCCCGGTGTACCCCCTCTTTTTTTTTTCTTTCATTATCTTACTGTTTATATCTCCAGGAAGTGGGAAGAGGGCTTATTTATTCATCCTTTACTGAGCGATTTCCTTTCCCCTTTTTTTTTAAATATATAGGCCAGGGGGTCTAGTTAATGTAGATGGGGAGAAGGTGGCTACCTTACCTTATTTTATCTTTGTCCTTGGGAGTGGGGTTGTTTTCCCCTGTTATTTTGTATTAATATATTTAATTATTATTTGCTGAGACTGTAATTTTATAGTCATATATGTTCATATATGGTATTAACATTACCAAATATATCCAGGTGTTGGTGTGGGTGGGGGTGGGGGATAGGGTACTCACTGTTAGTTTGAGTTCAGCAGTATACTTGAATTTACTTTATCCTATCGTGGGGTGCCTGGATCAAGGGTGGAGCACTGGTTGGGAGAGGTTATGATGGGTTTTTTGGAAAAGAAGTGATGCCCCCTGGGAATAAGGGGGAAGATCTCCATTTAAATACATTTTATACTTTTTTTTTTACTATTTAGAAATGGTTTTTTTATTATATTGATCTGAATGTACTAAAGAGCTTTTATTTTTGTGAATTGTATATGCTCGGGATGTTTTGGATAAATACGGGTTTTGTTGTGATCTGATGTTACCACATCCAGAGCAGGGATATCACTGCTCATTTTATGTGTTATCCGTTGGATTTTTTTTTCTCTTGAATAATTTAAGAATTTTAATGACACACTCTGGTTAGTTGTAAGTTAGATGAGTAGTTAGTTGAGTTTTGTCTTTTTTTTCTCTTGGTATTTCTGTTTTCTTGTTTGATAGATTTTGGTTATCATTTATTTAAGATTTAACTGTTTAAAAAAAAAGAAGCATTTCTCAACCCATTCAGATTGCTGGAGCTTGAACTTGAAAGCAACAAAGAATTGATGAGCAATCCCATTAGGTAATGAATAACAGAAACAGACATTATCATTGGACTTGCCACTTCAATATGAAACATTCCATATCTCTGAACTTTACCTTTTATGTTAGCTAAATAGTGGGTTGAGAAACAAAGTGCATGATCATTTTACATCCTTAGTTTCTTCAGTAAATATCTTGGAGTGAAACAGATGTATCTGTATTGCTTGTGAGGTGTCTTTAACTAGAATACTGGGAAGACCGTGGTTTACTAAAGAAATTGTATCTCTTGTTAAGTAGAATAGGGAGGCTTATGTGACGTTGAAATGAGATGGTTCAGATAAGGCTATGTAGAGTTACAGATTAGCTAGGAGGGATTTAAAGAGAGAGTTATGAAGAGCAAAGAGAGGACATGAGCAGTCTATAGCAGGAAGAATAAAGGAGAACCCTAAAGCTTTCTATAGGTATGTGAAGAATAAACGGATGACTATGGTAGGAACTGGGCCTGTCAAAGACAGAAGTGGAAAGTTGTGTGCAAACCCTGTGACAATCAGAGAGGTGCTAAACGAATAGAGTCATAGAGGTGTACAGTACGGAAACAGACCCTTCGGTCCACCCTGTCCATGCCAACCAGATATCCCAATTCAATCTAGTCCCACCTGACAGCATCCGGCTCATATCCCTCCAAATCTTTCCTATTCAGATACCCAACCAGATGCCTATTAAATGTTGCAATTGTACTAGTCTCCACCACTTCCTCTGGCAGCTCATTCCATACACGTACCACCCTCTGCGTGAAAAAGTTGCCCTCAGGTCCCTTTTATATCTTTCCCCTTTCACCCTAAACCTATGTCCTCTAGTTCTGGACTCCCCCACCCCAGGAAAAAGACGTTGTCTATTTATCGTATCCATGCCCCTCATAATCTTGTAAACCTCTACAAGGTCAGCCCTCAGCCTCCGACGCTCCAGGGAAAACAGCCCCAGCCTGTTCAACCTTTCCCTGTAGCTCAAATCCTCCAACCCTGGCAACATCCTTGTAAATCTTTTCTGAACCCTTTCAAGTTTCACAACATCTTTCCGAGAGGAAGGAAACCAGAATTGCATACAATATTCCAACAGTGGCCTAACCAATGTCCTGTACAGCCGCAACATGACCTCCCCACTCCTGTACTCAATACTCTGACCAATAAAGGAAAGCATACCAAACACCTTCTTCACTATCCTATCTATCTGCGACTCCACTTTCAAGGAGCTATGAACCTGCACTCCAAGGTCTCTTTGCTCAGCAACACTTCCTAGGACCTTACCATTAAGCGTACAAGTTCTGCTAAGATTTGCTTTCCCAAAATGCAGCACCTCGCATTAATCTGAATTAAACTCCATCTGCCACTTCTCAGCCCATTGGCACATCTGACCAAGATCCTGTTGTAATCTGAGGTAACCCTCTTCGCTGTCCACTACACCTCCAATTTTGGTGTCATCTGCAAACTTACTAACTGTACCTCTTATGCTCGCATCCAAATCATTTATGTAAATGACAAAAGGTAGAGGTCCCAGCATCGATCCTTGTGGCACACCACTGGTCACAGGTCCCCAGTCTGAAAAACCCTCCACCACCACCCTCTATCTTCTACCTTTGAGCCAGTTCTGTATCCAAATGGCTAGTTCTCCCTGTATTCTGTGAGATCTAACCTTGCTAACCAGTCTCCCACGGGGAACCTTGTCAAATGCCTTACTGAAGTCCATATAGATCACATCTACTGTTCTGCCCTCATCAATCCTTTTTGTTACTTCTTCAAAAAACTCAATCAAGTTTGTGAGACATGATTTCCCACGCACAAAGCCATGTTGGCTATTCCTAATCAGTCCTTTCCTTTCCAAATACTCGCCAGTCTCTATGGCGCAATTGATCAGCACGTTCGGCTGTTAACTGAAAGGCTGGTGGTTCAAGACCATCCAGGGACGCAGAGGACTATTTCGCATCTGTTTTCACTCAGGTAAAGGAGAATATTATAGAAGAGAATGCTGACATACGGGCTGTTAGACTAGAAAGGATCGAGGTTAGTAAGGAGGTGGTGTTATCCATTCTAGAAGATGTGAAAGGAGATAAGTCTGACGATTCTCTGGGAAGCTAGGGAGTAGACAGCAGAGCCTTTGGCCTTGAGCTTTGCGTCATCATTGTTGACAGGTTTAGCACCAGAGGATTAGTGGATTGCAAATGTTGTGCCCTTGTTCAAGAAGGGCAGCAGAGATGACCCAGGTAATTATAGACCAGTGAGCCTTAACATCTGTTGTAGGAAGTTTTGGAAAGGATTATAAGAGATAAGATTTATAATCATCTAGCAAGCAGCAATTTGATTTTAGATAGTCAACATGGTTTCGTCAAGGGCAGGTCATATCTCACAAACCTCGTTGAGTTTTTTTGAGAAGGTGACAAAGCATGTAGATGAGGGTAGGGCGGTTGACGTGGTGTGCATGGACTTCGGTAAAGCCTTTGATAAGGTTCCACATGGTAGGCTGATGGAGAAAATGCAGAAGCGTGGGATCGAGGGTGGTTTAGCAGTTTGGATTAGAAACTGGCTTTCTGAAAGAAGGCAGCGAATGGTAGTTGATGGAAAATATTCAGCCTGGAGTCCAGTTACTAGTGGTGTGCCACAAGGATCTGTTTTGGGACCACTGCTCTTTGTCAGTTTTATAAATGACTTAGACGCAGGCACAGGTGGATGGGTTAGTAAGTTTGCAGACAACACTAAAGTCGGTGGAGGAGTGGACAGTTTAGAAGAATGTTGTAGGGAGACTTGGATAACCTGCAGAATTGGGCTGAGAGGTGGCAAATCAATGCAGATAAATGTGAGGTGATTCACTTTGGGAAGAATAACTGGAAGTCAGAATACTGAGTCAATAGAAAGATTCTTAGTTGTGTGATGTGCAGAGGGATCTTGGAGTCCATGTACATAGATCCCTGAAAGTTGCCACCCAGGTGGATAGCGCTGTTGGGAAGGCATATGGTGTGTTAGATTTTATTGGTAGAGGGATTGAGTTCTGGAGCCGTTATGTCATGCTGCAACTGTACAAAACACTAGTTTTTTGTACAAAACACAAGGGCCTCACTTGGAATATTGTGTATAGTTCTGATCGCCACATTACAGGAAGGATGTGGAAGCATTGGAAAAGGTGCAGAGGAGATTTACCAGGATGTTGTCTGGTCTGGAGCGAAGGTCTTATAAGGAAAGGCTGAGAGACTTGGGTCTGTTGTCATTGGAAAGAAGGCGGCTAAGAGGGGATTTAACAGAGACATACAAGATGATCAGAGGATTAGCCAGGGTAGACAGCAAGAGTCTTTTTCCTAGGATGATGTCATCAGCTTGTACGAGGGGGCATTGCTACAAATTGAGAGGTGATAGATTTAAGACAGATTTCAGAGGCAAGTTCTTTATGCAGAGAGTGGTAAGGGTGTGGAATGCCCTGCCTGACAATGTAGTCAACTCAGCCACATTACGGGCATTTAAACAGTCCTTGGATAAGCACATGGATGATGACAGGATAGTGTTTGGGGGGGTTTGGCTTAGATTAGTTCACAGGTCAGTGCAACATCGAGGGCCGAAGGGCCTGTTCTGCGCTGTACTGTTCTATGTTCTAAGACAGACTTCAGTCTTCAGTGCAAACTCCATCCTGCTCATTGTCAACTGAATGAGATTGAGTCAAGACTGTTTTCAACTTCAGTGTCAAACGTCATCATAATAAGCATCCAACCACATTAGAACCAACAAAAATACCTGCTCCAGGTACATACAGTTACCCAATTCTGTCCCATCTCAGTTCATCTGGTCAGCCTCCCACATTGCACCATCTATGGACTGAAAGTCATCTAAACTTCTACTGCCCATGTCTGAACTCTCACCAGATTTGTTCACCTATCCCTCTCATGGTTGTTCACCCATGCTGGCTTCTGGTAACCCAATACAATTTTAAAATTCTCATGCTTTTCTTCAAATTCCTCCATGGCATCAATCTCTAATCTCCTCCACAAGGTCAGCATTTGCAGCCTAAGAACTGGAGTAGACCATTCAGCCCCTCATGCCTGCTCACCAGTCAATGAGATCATGGCTTACCTGTGGCCTAACTCCATACACTTGCCTTCAGTCCATAGCCCTTAATACCTTTGCTTAAGAAAAAAATTATGACAGATTTAAAACTAACAGCTCATCTGGCATTGGCTGTCATTTATGGAAGATGATTCCAAATACCTACCACCCTCTATGTACAGAAGGGCTTGCTAACATCTCTCTTGAAAAATCTGGCCCAAACTATTAGACTTTGCTGCCTAGTTCTAGACTCCCCAACCAGTGGATAAAATCTCAGATGGAATTTTTTTAAAGGAATTTGATATGTTTTATAATTTCAAAGGTAGCATACAAGTTGTTATTGCACTAAAATGAGTGAATCTGCTGCCATGGCAATGGCTAGTCAGCAATTCTATTGGGTAGATATGGTCAGTTATCAATAACATGCTCAGACCAGTAACAGAGTGACAGTGAAAGTTTGGGAGCTTCACCTCACTGACGCAGCAGCTTCTCACCCACATCAAAAGGTTCTGGGTGAGAGTCCCAGTGCAGGACTTGGATGCCTCATTCAGGAGATGCTACACCACTGGAGGTGCCACCTTCTCAAAGAGATGCTAAACCTCCCCCTCAAGTGTCCAGTCAGCATCTGATTCAGTGTGTGAAAGACCCAAGGTGTTATTCAAACAGAAGGTATCGCCCAATGTCCAAGTTAACATTCATCCCTGACAGAATTAAGTTAATTTGTTACTCAGTGCATACTGAAACATACAAGATGCTTAAGGGGTTTGACAGGGTACATGCAGAGAGATTGTTTCCTCTCATGGGAGTGTCTCAGACCAGAAGGCAGTATCTCAGAATAAGGGGTCTCCCGTTTAAGACAGAAATTAGAAAAAAATTTCTTCACAGAGGGTAGTGAATCCAAACAATTCTTTATGCAGTGGGCTGTCAAGGCTTGTTCAATAAGTATATTCAAGGCTGAGATAGACATATTTTTAATCAGGAAGGGCACCAAGGGTTATAGGAAAAGACAGAAAAATTGAGTGGAGGGTTTTTAGATCCTCCATGATGTCATTCAATGGCAGAACCAAGTCAATGGGCTGAACGGCCTACAGGTGCTCCTATGTCTTATAGCCTTAAAAGCTAAAAAACATTTTTAAAAATTACTTTTGCAGGGAGAATAATAATCACCTAAAGAAGATGAGATGTTTCTCTTGTTTATGCCGGCGAAGGAAGACGACTAATTGGTTAAACTTCTCGTCTGCTCGACATGTCTGAAATACAAATAGCAGAAAATTTAAAACAAAGTGTCACAGGCTCATAGGCAGCAGGAACAGAATCACAGTCAGACACAGACATGGGCAGCAGAGATAGAATCACAGTCAGACGGGGACAGAATCACAGTCGGACACAGAATCAGTCGGACACAGACGGCAGGGACAGAATCACAGTCGGACACAGACGGCAGGGACAGAAACACAGTCGGACACGGACAGCCGGCAGGGACAGAAACACAGTCAGACACAGACACGGACAGACGGGGACAGAACACAGTCGGACACAAACACGGACAGACGGGGACAGAATCACAGTCGGACACAGACACGGACAGAGTGCAGGGACAGAATCACAGTCGGACACGGACAGAGGGCAGGGACAGAATCACAGTCAGACACAGCCGGCAGGGACAGAATCACAGTCGGAAACGGACAGAGGCAGGGACGGAATCACAGTCCGACACGGACAGAGGGCAGGGACAGAATCACAGTCGGACACGGACAGACGGCAGGGACAGAGTCACAGTCGGACACGGACAGAGGGCAGGGACAGAATCACAGTCAGACAGACACAGACGGCAGGGACAGAATCACAGTCAGACAGACACAGACGGCAGGGACAGAATCACAATCAGACAGACACAGACGGCTTGGACAGAATCACAGACAGACACACGGCAGGGACAGAATCACAGACACACGGCATGGGCAAAATCACAGTCAGGCAGACGGCAGGGACAGAATCACAGTCAGCAGACATGGCAGAGACAGAATCGCAGTCAGACACAGACATGGACTGCAGAGACAGAATCGCAGTCAGACACGGACACGGACAGACGGGGACAGAATCGCAGTCGGACACGGACAGACAGCAGAGACAGAATCACAGTCGGACATGGACGGCAGGGACGGAATCACAGTCGGACACAGCCGGCAAGGACAGAATCACAGTCGGAAATGGACAGAGGCAGGGACATAATCACAGTCAGGCACACAAACAGCAGGAACAGAATTATGGTCAGGCACAAAGACAGCAGTTACAGTGTCAGGGTCAGACACATATAGACAGAGATAACAGTATACAGATTAGACACACTGACAGCAGAAAGAGTCTCAAGGTCAGACACAAAGCGGGAATTATAAAAGGGTCAGATACAGGCTGACGGAACAACATCAGGACAATACAGTGGGAGATTTCTTGCAATTCTACCCAAGCCATGGTGCTGAATCTCAGCTGAAACACCATGAACATGACTGAGAGAAAGATTTCCTTTAGAGACAAATTTACAAGGTCTTTGCCAGGATTGCAGGATTTGAGCTATAGGGAGAGGTTGAATACACAAGGGCTGGTTCACCCGGGGAACTGACAAGACTCTCAGGAATTGGCTGCGGCGATGGAGAGACTTACCTTGAAAGTTGCAGCTGCGATTGAGGAGATCCACGGGGTGATTCATGCCCAGGTGAACCTATTGCATCCATGCTGCAGAAGCACGAGCAGGAGATCCAGGGCCTTGGGGTGAGGCTGGAGGTGGTGGAGGGTCGAACTAAGGCCTACCACCATCTTTGAGAGAAGCTAATATTTCCTTAAGAAGGGGAAAGGTTCCTGAGGATTGTGCCTCATACAGGCCCATCTCTCTATTAAATTCAGATTTCAAAATTCTGTCCAAGATCCTTGCGCTGAGATTGGAAAGGGTGTTGCCCCATATTATTAAAGAGGACCAGAGAGGCTTTATATGGGGCCATAGGTCCTTTAATAATATTAGAAGGTTGCTGAATGTGGTCCAAGTTTGTCAGCAACGATCGATTCAGGCGTTGGTGATTTCCTTAGATACAGAGAAAGCATTTGACCGGGTGGAACGGCCGTATCTTTTTTTAATGTCTTAGAACAGGTTGGGTTGGTTGGAATCTTTGAGGAGAAAGTGAGGTCTGCAGATGCTGGAGATCAGAGATGGAAATGTGTTGCTGGAAAAGCGCAGCAGGTCAGGCAGCATCTAGGGAACAGGAGAATCGACGTTTCGGGCATTAGCCCTTCTTCAGGAATGGGTTGGTTGGAATCTTTGCTAGGTGGGTGGAGGTTTTATATCGCCACCTTCTGGCCGCAGTCATCACCAACGGGGTGAAGTCTAGGAGTTTTAGGATTGGTAGGGGTAGTCGGCAAGGCTGCCCCCTCTCATCATTGTTGTTTACGTTGGTGATAGAGCCGCCGGCAGAGGCCATTCGTCAGAACGTCCACGTAACCGCTCCAGAAGTAGGATCGAGGGCGCACAAGATTACACTGTATGCAGATGATGTCCTTCTATTTTTAATCGAACCAGATGACCTCCGTATCACATTTGATACAATGTATCAATTCATTTCGGGCTATTTCAGGATATAATGTTGTGGTTCTGTTCGCCAAGCTGGAAGTTTTTGTTGCAAACGTTTCGTCCCCTGGCTAGGCGACATCATCAGTGCTTGGGAGCCTCCTGCGAAGCACTTCTTTGATGGGAGAACACTCTAAAGTTCTCAATCTGTAACAGGGCATGCGCTACGCAGTTAAAAGTTCTGCACAGGGCTCATCTGGCACTAGACCATCTGGCGAAGTTTAAAAAAGGGGCATCTTCAGTGTGCCCTAAATTTAAAATAAGTGTAGGTACTCTTGGCTGTTCTCTGTCTGGCTTGCCCTATGATAGTAGTGTTGTCCCAGTCGAATTCATGTTGCTTGTTGTCTGCGTGTGTGGCTACTAAGGATAGCTGGTCGCGTTGTTTTGTGGCTAGTTGATGTTCATGTATGCGGATTGTTAGGATTCAGGATATAAGATTAACTTTGCAAAATTGGAGGCTATGCCTTTGGGGAACCTTAAGGATGCGCCAGAAGGTGAAGGTGGCTCTAAGTTCCCTTTTAAGTGGTCACAGGCAGGGTTCCGGTACCTAGGCATTTTTATTACCCCCAAGTTAGATCTGTTATTTCGGACTAACTTTGCTCACTTGCTCGACAATATTAGACGAGATCTCCAGAGATGGGAGGCTCTTCCAATTCCATGGCTGGGCTGAATATCTCTCATTAAGATGAATGTTCTTTCTCGTTTGCTTTATCCCATGCCTATAATGTTTCCCAGGTCAACGCTGCGGAAGCTTATGGGGTGGTTTGGCTCCTTTGTCTGGCATCGTGGACGGACCCTCATCAAACTTACTAAATTGCAGTTGCCTCAAGGAGGGGGAGGAGTTGATTTCCCTGACATCAGGAGGTATCAAGTCCCTGCTGTCCTTTGTCTGCGATTGGGTCGGTAATGATCCAAACTCAATATGGCTGGATATCGAGGCCTCCCAGGCAAAGTGCCCTCTTATTAACGTTTTGTTCATGGATAAGATGAGGACAGTTATGGACCACTGCCAGAACCCCATTGTCATTAGTACAGTCAAGGTATGGAGGGCGATGCATCAGAGTGAGGGTTGTTTATCCAAGACTTCGCCACTTACACCTATAGTTGGCATGCCAGGGTTCCGACCAGGGATGATGGACTCAGGGTTCAAACTATGGGCAGTGAGAGGAGTTTCTAGTTTGGGAGACTTGTTTGAGGGAGAGGTTATGATGTCTTTTGAGCAACTGAGCCATAAAAATGGGTTGCCCAGCAGAGACCTTTTCCGTTTTTTTCAGGTTAGGGATTTCATCCAGAAGAAGACTACGCTTCTCATTAAGCCCTGTAAGCCCGATACAGAGAGGTTGTTGATACATTCCACAAGCACCCTTTCAGTTAGTGTCCTCTATCGCCTGGCACTAGACCATCTGGCGAAGTTTAAAAAAGGGGCATCTTCGGTGTGCCCTAAATGTAAAATAAGTGTAGGTACTCTTACCCATTGCTTCTGGACATGCCACAGGCTCAGTGTTTAGTAGAGCTCTGTGGCGGGAGAGATTGGGAAGGTATTGAGGGCTGAAGTCAAAGTAGACCCAATATCACTCCTCTCAGGTCTACCGAATTTACCATCTTTAGATAGGCATGGGAAGAAACTATTTAATATTCTTGCTTACTGTGCACAGAAGAATATTCTGATGAATTGGGTGTCTGAGAACCTGCTGGGCTTGCTGGGATGGCAGAAATTAATTATGGAGCACATTCCCTTGGACTTTTTCACAAACATGGTGCACCATACAACAGACCATTTTTATAAGACATGCAACCCTACTTGAGTTATTTGGATAAAGATTTATCAGTTATCTTAACTAGGGAGTTTGTTTAACCAGGATGATTAGATTTGTCAAGCCCTGGGCCCTGGAGGGGGTCTCCCGAGTTAACACGGGGATGTGTACAATGCCCCCGTTCTTTTGTTTGGGAGCCTTGCGCCGAGCATAGCTGTTTTACATTTTGTGTTTTTTTCTTTTTTTTTTGATGTTGCTTTGCACAGTGTTAAGGTTTGCTTTGTATTATAGAGTAGGTTAATAGTTAGTAGATAGCAGTTGTATTGTAATTTGTGTTTTTTTTATTTTTATTATACTGATTTTTGTGATTCTTTTTCTATAATTTTATAAGTTAAAAAAATTGCTAATAAATAAGGTTTGCTTTGTATTATAGAGTAGGTTAATAGTTAGTAGATAGCAGTTGTATTGTAATTTGTGTTTTTTTTATTTTTCTGATTTTTGTGATTCTTTTTCAATAATTTTATAAGTTAAAAAAATTGCTAATAAATATATTTACAAAAATAAACATGTACAGAATTCAAGAAGGAATCAATCAAGATCAGATGATAGGGAAAGACGACAAACTTTGTACAGAAAGAAACCAAATACAAAAGCAACATGTTCAATACCTTCTCCTCAGTGCTGAGGAAAAATTAGGGGCAGGTGATCTGCTCAGACTAACAGCAAGCATTTCTTGCTCAAACAGCCTTGTAAGACTCATTCACATTCTCAAGTCTTACCATGTAATAGTTGTGCAGTTGGACTGGTGTTTTTTGGGGTCTGTCTGCTGCCACTCCTTTCTCCTTCACTGTGATCCGGACAGGGTTACGGAGTCCCGCTCGGACCAGATTCTCTATTTCCTGTGTCTGTGTGGCTGAGAAGAGGCCTGTTCTTCGCTGTTTTGGCAAAAACCCCAGGATAGCGTTCAGGCTGGTGTGTTAAAATGGAAAAGACACAAGTTTCATATGAAAGTGAAGCTTCATCACAATGTAGTCATGACAGTTAGTCATAGTAATGCATAACTGAGCAGCTTGGGCCTGAAAGGCAGACACATGGCGAGGGAACCAACAAGGAAAAGCATCCTCACCAATCTGATTGTCGCAGGCCTATCTGTCCATGACAGCATTGATAAGAACGACCACCGCACAGTCCACATGGAGACAAATACCACCTTCCATTGTGCTATGCGAGATGGTGATAAATGGGACAGACTTCAAACAGATCGAGCAACTCAAAACTGGGCATCCATGAGGCGCTAAGGACCATCAACAGCAGCAGAATTGTACTGTAACCCCATAGTCCAGTATATCCTCACTCTAGCATTACCATCTAGCCAAGGAATCAACCCAGGAAGGCATACCAGGAGTAGCACCAGGCATGTGTGAAAATAAGGTGCCAACCTGGTGAAGCTAACAAACAGGTCGACTCGCAAGATAAACTATTACTTGCCGCTTATGCTGAGTTAAGCGATCCCACAACTATAGATTTGATCTAAACTCTACCATCCCATTAAATCTAACCAATCAACTAGCAGGAGGAAAAGGCTCCCACTAATATGCCCATCCTCAAAGGCAGAGCCCAATGCATTAGTACAAAAGGTAAGGCTAAGGTTTTCACACCCATCTTCAACCAGACATGTCGATAGATTTATGTAACCAAACAGATTCCCTTTGGTGAATAATTTAGGTTATTCACTTTGGTTTGGCAGGATGAATGGTAAATAGGAATGTGGAGCTGAAGGGCTTATGCCCGAAACGTCCACTCTCCTGCTCCTCAGATGCTGCCTGACCTGCTGTGCTTTTCCATTGCCACACATTTTGACTATGATCTCCAACATCTGCAGTCCTCCCTTTCTCACAGTCACAACACATCAGCCATGCCACCATCAAGTGGTAGAACTGGTTCAAGTAGTAGTATGGTCAACTCCTTCTCCTAATTCATATGTTTGTACAATTGAGAAGAGGTCAAACAGACGGAAGGGTTTCAAGTCCATGAACTATACAATGTACAAGTCAAGTTGTAAATAACAATCACAGCTGTGTTAGCATCGCCTCCTTTGAATCAGAAGCTTGTGCATCTGGATTCCACTTTGGAGCTGGGCACATACTCTAGCTAGTACTCCACTTCGGTGCAGAGGAAGTGTTAAACTGTTGGACGCATCACCTTTAAGGTGTCCTGTTAACGATACCTATATATCCCACAGCACCATTCAAAGAGTAGTGAAGGACAAATGCTCTTCAATAAATAATACAAAAGGGGAGGCAATGGCTTACTGGTATTATTGATGGGCTGTTAATCCAGAGACCCAGGTAATGTTCTGGAGACCTGGTTTGAATCTTGCCAAGGCAGATGGCGGAAAATGAATTCAATAAAAATCTGTAAATAATAGTCTAATGATGAGAAGGAATCCATTGTTAATTGTTGTAAAAACTTATCTGGTTCACTAATACCTTTTAGGGAAGGAAACTACCATACTGGTCTGGCCTACATGTAACTCCAGACCCAGAGCAATGTGGTTAACTCTTCATTGCCCTCTGGATGGGTCATAAATGCTGGCTTAGTTGGCAATGCCCTCATCCCGTGAATAAATCAAACAAAACCAATAAAATATTTTTGATTGATGCCACTGTGTAAGAACAGTTAGCTACATTTCCCAACAATATGAAATGAACCACTACAAAACAATACCGACCTGGTGTTTACGAGGTCCTGAAGCCAGAAAAGGCGCCGTATGAACACAAGTACTGTCAACGTCTACCTACCCCAGTATCAATGATGACACTTTAATTAGTGCCAAATTAGAGAGCTAACAGAAAAATCAGCTCTTTTAACTAATCTATGACATTTTTAGCCACAATTGGCCTGAACGAGTAGCACTTAAATAAAAGCCAAACAGCAAGCTTGTGCAACACAAGGTCCTTGAGAGCAACAGGGCAGTTGCATTAAAACAAGAGTGGAAATCTTCTAACCACAAAAGTCCCAGGTAATCCCAAAACTGGCAAAAATGTAACTGTTCTGTTGTTTGTTTCTTTACAGAGAAGTTCATTCCTGGATCATTTTCCTTCCTCCTTAAAACACTTCTGCAGTGGTTACCTGGCTTCAAACCCCATCTCCAGCAACCTGTCAGCCTCGTCCAGTACCAACACTTCCAGGGTCTTCACACAACTGGCAAAGTCCAGACCATCAGACCGCCGCCTGAACATGTCCTCTAAACGGCCAGGGGTGCCCACAACAATGTTCCCTCTGTCAAAAAGACAAGAATCAAACTTTTAGTTACTTCCATTGAAAGATAAACATTTCCTCTGTTTATCAAATTACCTCATCATTCCACTTTCTTCAAAAGCTGCAGCTTGCATATCTCATCAGAGTCAGAAAGCCCCACTCTTGAAGATGTAGGTCAATGACGGAGGGAGTGCTCTGGTGACACTGGGACTTTTAAGCTTCTAAATAGGCATTAAATCAAGGCCCAACCTACACACTTAGGTGGCCAGAGGAGATTCCATTGAGCATGTGTTGGGGTAAGGACAAGGATAGGCCCTGGAACACAATGGACAATTTCTCAAGTATGACAGCCATTATTTTCTCTCCGCTAATGTCCTTCGATTGTTTAGTTGCTAAGCAGCCCAGCCTAATTCACACACCTACCTGATTTGACTGATTTCATTCCAAATTTCAAGTCCTCAATCAGTACCACAAGACAGTGCAATTTCTCTGTGAGTGATTCAACTTCTTTAAAAAGTTCATTCATAGGATGAGGGCATCGCTGGATGGGCCAGCATTTATTATCTGTCCCGAGCTGCCATTCAGATGGTGGTGAGCAACATTCTTGAACTACTGCAGTCCATGTGGTGTCAGAACACAATGGTGTCATAAGGGAGGGAATTCCAGGATTTTGACACAACGTAACTGAAGGAATGGTGATACATTTCTGAGTCAGGATGGCGTGTAGTGGTGGGGCAGGTGATGTTCCCATTTACCTGCTAAACCTAACCCTTGCCATTCTTGATAGTAAAGGTCATGGGTTTGGAAAGTCCTGTCTAAGCAGCTTTGGTGAATTTCCGCAATACGGTTTCCTCCCACAGTCCAAAGATGTGCAGGTCAGGTGAATTGGCCATGCTGAATTGCCCGTAGTGTTAGGTAAGGGGTAAATGTAGGGGTATGGGTGGGTTGCGCTTCGGCGGGGCGGTGTGGACTTGTTGGGCCGAAGGGCCTGTTTCCACACTGTAAGTAATCTAATCTAATCTAATCTAAACATTGCACTGCAGCTACTTAGCAGTGATATTGAAGGTTGTGGATGTTTACGGACGTGGTGCCAACAAGCAAACTGCTTTGTCCTGGATGGTGTCAGGCTTCTTGAGTGTTGCTGAAGCTGCACCCATCCAGGCAAATGGGGAGCATTCAATCACATTCCTGATTATGCCTTGTGGACAGGCTTTGGGGAGTCAGGAGGGGAGTCAATCGCTTCCCTATTCTTAGCTTCTGACCTATTCATCACCACTGTATTTAAATGGCTGGTCCAGTTGAGTTTCTGGTCAATGGTAAATCCCCAGGTTTTTGACAGGAGGAGATTCAGAGGATGGTAACACCATTGAATGTCAAGAGACAGTAGTTATATTCTGTCTTGTTGGACATGGTCATAGTCTGGCATTTGTGTGGTGTGAATGTTACTTGCCATTTTTTAGCCCAAGCCTGGATATTGTCCAGATTTTGTAGCATTTGAACATGGATTGCTTCAATAACTGAGGAGTCGTGAACGGTGCTGAACATTATGCTCACCTTATGATGGAGGGAAGGTAATTGATGAAGCAACTGAAGGAGGTTGGGCTACTGATGTTATGAAAAAATTGACAAAAGTCAATGGACATGGTTTATTTGGACTTTTAGAAAGCTTTTGATAAAGTCCCCCTACAGCAGGTTGGTTAGCATCACACCATATGGGATAGGAAATAATATACTGGCATGGATTAATGATTGGCTAACAGACTGAAAACAGAGTGAGAATTAGTTGATCATTCTTACATTACTTAGTTGTGACCAGTGGAAGTACCACAAGGCCCAGTACTTGTGTCCCAACCTTTTGCAACACATATTCAATAATTAAGAATTGAGGATGAACATTTTCAGGAGAATTTGGACAGGCTTAAATGATCATTCAAGAACATAGCAGACAGAATATAATGCAGAAAAATCTGAGGTTATCTGTTTTGATGGGAGATTCAGATGTGCAGAGTATTTCTTAAATGGCGAGGGGTATGAAAACGTAGATATGCAATATGTCACTAAATGTTAACATGCAGGTGTGTAAAGGGTTAAGAGGAAAATGTGGGTACAAAGCAGTGAAATGTTTGATCAGTCATGATAGTATTAGGTGACAGAAGTAGTTTGAAAGGCTGAATGGCCGACTCATGCTCTTGTGTTCCGATTCATCACCAAAATAACAGATCAACTAAAAAATGAGCTGAAAGATTGAAATAATACAATGGCAGATTCGAAAAGACCCTCTGATCTGCTCTCCTGTCAATGAACCAACAACAGCAGAGTGGGGTCCACACTTACCCCTGCTTCTTGAACTTCTTAACGTCTTTCATCGGATTGTTCCCACCAATGAAAATAATCTGTCTGAACACAAAACGTAAAATTTATTAAATCTATCAAAGGAATACTTTCTTATATGCAATATACATTCACCGTATCCAAACTGACCTGAACTGTGGGAAATGCACCAAGAACTGTCTGATCACTTCATCAATTTGGATAGCAAGCTCTCGTGTTGGAGTAATAATGAGTGCACCAACCTAAATGCAGTAGGATAAAGATTACTCTTCAGAATTTATATGTAGCACTTTCCATAACAAGTACAAAAGTCAAGTGAAGTTCTATTTTCAAGTGCACGACTATTATAATGTAGGAAAACAAGATAGGTCTTTGCATGGCTTTCAACATTATGATAAAATACATATCTTTCACATCAACGTTCTCGAAGCTTGGACATTTGGACCAGACTTGTCCCAAATGACTGTGAATTGCAACAGTAACTGTGAATTCTCTGGGTCTTGAGTAGGGCTGATGCTTCACTAATGTCTCTTTGGAGAGGAAATCTGTCATCCCTACATGGTTAAACCTACATGAGATTCATAACAGCCCTTTAAAAAGGCCTTGTCAAGTACTCAATAAGACAGCTCACAGGAAATTAGAGCTGAACAATAAATACTGATTTCATCATCAATACCCACGCCCAGAGAATGAAACCACAGGTCAGAAGAATGGGGGTAGCACGTTGATAAGGCCTTGAAGGTGGTAAATAGGATTGCTGTTTTTACATCCAGAGAATTAAATACAAAATATTACACAGCCATTAGGTAGTTCAGTTTTATACATAAGTAAAGGAAGGATATAAAAGCAAGAGGGGGCTGTGGTGGTGCAGCAATAGAGTGCTTACATCTGGACCAAAGGGATTGAGTTAAAGTCCCACTTACCCCAGAGATGTATCATAGCACACCTGAACGTTTTGATTTAAAAAACCATAAAAGTAACAAATAAAAAGTAAATTCATAAGACCATAAGACCATAAGACATAGGAGTGGAAGTAAGGCCATTCGGCCCATCAAGTCCACTCCGCCATTCAATCATGGCTGATGCGCATTTCAGCTCCACTTACCAGCGTTCTCCCCGTAGCCCTTAATTCCTCGAGACAACAAGAATCTATCAATCTCGGCCTTGAAGACATCTTCATTGAGTTGTAGAA
>NC_057715.1:121400806-121414930 GCF_004010195.1 Chiloscyllium plagiosum | reverse complement strand
CTCAGCAGCCTCTCGTGTGGCACCTTATCAAAGGCCTTTTGAAAGTCTAGATATACCACATCCACTGGGTTTCCCTGGTCTAACCTACTTGTTACCTCTTCAAAAAATTCAGGCATGACCTCCCTTTACTAAATCCATGTTGACTTGTTCTAATCAGACTCTGCTCTTCCAAGAATTTAGAAACCTCATCCTTAATGATGGGTTCTAGAATTTTACCAACAACCGATTTTAAGCTGATTGGCCTATAATTTTCCATCTTTTGCCTTGATCCTTTCTTGAACAAGGGGGTTACAACGGCCATCTTCCAATCATCCGGGACCTTTCCTGACTCCAGTGACTCTTGAAAGATCTCAACCAATGCCTCTGCTATTTCCTCAGCCACCTCTCTCAGAACTCTAGGGTGTATCCCATCGGGGCCAGGAGATTTATCAATTTTAAGACTTTTTAATTTTTCTAGCACTATCTCTTTCGTAATGGCAGCCATACTCAACTCAGCCCCGTGACACCCTTTAATTTTTGGGATATTACTCATGTCTTCCACTGTGAATACTGACGCAAAGTACTTGTTAAGTTCTCCTGCTATTTCCTTATCTCCCATCACTAGGCTTCCTGCATCAGTTTGAAGTGGCCCAATGTCTACTTTTGCCTGTCGTTTGTTTCTTATGTACTGAAAGAAACTTTTACTATTATTTCTAATATTACTGGCTAGCCTACCTTCATATTTGATCCTCTCCTTTCTTATTACACTCTTTGTTATCCTCTGTTTGCTTTTGTATCCCTCCCAATCTTCTGATTTCCCACTGTTCTTAGCCACTTTATAGGATCTCTCTTTTTCTTTAATACATTTCCTGACTTCCTTTGTCAGCCAAGGTTGTCTAATCCCTCCCCGGTTAATCTTTCTTTTCTTGGGAATGAACCTCTGTACAATTCACTAGGATTTCTGAAACATTATAGGGAATTGAGGGGGGTCTGATGTAATTGAGAAGTTAGGATTTTCTCACTTGAGCTGAGGTTAATTTTTAAGATTATGGTGGGTTCTAATCAGATAAATATTTTAAAAAAGCTTCACTGGACAGTGAGATGGAAACCACAGGCTTAATTTTAAGATCATCACAAACAAATTACAGGAAGGTTAGAAAACCTGAAGCTGGCTAAAATATTAAGTTATCTGCAGGATTGCTGTTTTCCCAATCCAGACATTCGTTTGGAGAGTAATTGTATGGTTTCTAGTCCATGTTAGATGATATGAGAGGATTACAGGAATTGAGCAGAAGGGTGGGATTGGACTGGGTGGGAGATGGAATAGCCCAGAGTGTAATGCCAAGGTCAGAATAAACACACAGCCAAATCATTCAGCTAGCCTAGAGAAAGGTAAGATCCCACGTGTTAATAAGCATCAAAGCAAATATCTACATGATTCTTAATTCTCATAATAGGGATCATTAACCCTCATTCCTGTTTACCAAGCTTTCCCTGCAGAGACAGAACCATAAAGACCAGAGCCTGGTCTCCAGTATGGACTGTTAGCTGATAAATGACGCAGCGGCAATCAGGATTTCAGCCTCCCTCAACCAGGGAGACAAAAATCTGACCAGAATACCGTCAACTTGCAGTGTTGGATGAGACAGTCTGTGCTCAAGCTCATCTCCAGTGATATCGGGAGGAGCTGCAGCCTACATTATATTTAGAAACAAAAAGATGTAGAAGAGCAAACAAAAAAAATTAGGTTTTCTTTAACACCTTTCAACCCCTCTAATGGGATTTACAGCCCATTGCTTACTTTTGAAGTGTAGTCACTGCTGTAGGGAACATGGAGTCAATTTACACGCAACAAGATCCCACAACCAGCAATGAAAGTGACACATTTTTGTCATTTTGATCAAAATATCATCTAACATTTCATCTGAAAGGCAGACAATGCAGAATTCATTTAGAGCTGTAGTGCAGCCTGGACTATAGGCCCTGGGTGCTGAGAGAATGAATCGAGTAATGCTTCCCTTGCTAAGTAACATTCCCTAAAACTAAAGGCCAAGTAATACCACAATGCAATTTCAAACATTAAATTCAAATATTTATTTTACAAAACACAGAAAGGGATAAATCTCCATCAGAAACTAACCTGCAGGTTCTTTAACTTCTCCTCCCGTTTTAGAAGAATTTCCAAAATAGGAATGACAAAAGCCAAGGTTTTCCCACTGCCGGTTACCTGAGTTAAAGTAATACTGAAGATTATCACATGGCAGCTGAATATTGAACCAATACCAGAGACAGAATTAGATAACTTACAGCTTCTGCTGCTACATCCTTGTTGCTCATAAACAGAGGGATTGTTGCAGACTGCAAGAAAACACACAGATAGTAGAGTTATATCTGATAATAGGGTTATGTATCACTTCTGAAGACATGGACATTCTCAGGTATTTCACGTCAGTATTGGATTTAGCACTGGTGTCAACACTGGAATTCCTTTTATAAACCTAACCACCTCCTTCCCCCTAAAGAGACTCCTCAAAGCCTATTCTGATGAAATCAATCTTCATTTGACTTAGTTCGAGGCAGCTTAGAACACTTTACTACGTTAAGAATGCTATCTAAATGCTACCATTGTTACTCTCCGAAGTCTGTTCAAATTTGATTCCCTTAGTTTGGTGGAATTTCTCATTGAGATACCGAACTGTGAGTACTTTAACGTTTGGGCAGTGAAGGTGTTTGGTTAAGTTGATTTGTTGCACAGCTGACGTTCTAGACAGTTTCAGGCTGACAGCTTTTCAACAGCAGTTTCAAAGGAAAGCTGTTTATTAACAACTTAAACTTAATGAAAGTTAGTCTGGAAACTGAAACACGAGGATTCAAAGGTTCCCAGGTTTGATTCAAAGAAGTACAACATGAAAGGCAATCCAGCCATCATGAGCTAGTTCTTCAACTGAAAATACTTTGAATTAATTTCCACAGACAGGCATTTCTGTGCTGGAAAAGTGACTCCAGGATAGTGCATTGCTCCCCCCTAGCGCCAAGGTATGCTAAATCACAAAGTGGCTGGAAGACATTCCTTTTGCAAGGAGGAACCAGAGCTTGTGGGTCTCTTCTGGCACCAACAACATAGATAAGGAACTAGCAAGAGACTGAAAAGTAGGACTTCTAAGGCAGTAGTCTCAAGATTACTCCAAGTAAGATATGCTTGAGAGAAGAGAAAGTGGAAGATTGAATGAATGAACTCTTGGCTGGAAAAATGGCACAGGAAGGAGGGCTTCAGATTTCTGGGGCCCTGGGCCCTGAACAAGCAAGAACAACCATACTAGGAACAAGAACATCATCTCAGGTAGTGAGGTTCATCAGGCTAATATCCGGGATGGTGGGGCTGTTGTCTGAGGACATCCGGCTTGTACTGTCTTGAATGGGGAGAAACAGAGGTCTGCAGATGCTGGAGATCAGAGCTGAAAATGTGTTGCTGGAAAAGTGCAGCAGGTCAGGCAGCATCCAAGGAGCAGGAGAATCGACGTTTCGGGCATAAGCCCTTCTTCAGGAATGAGAGGATAGAAAATCTAAAAATAAGAGAGTGCCAAAACAAGAGGAATACTTACCTTGACGGGTCTGGAACTAAGGAAGACAGTCTTAGCATTAAAAAGGCACTCACTTAGGACCGAGATAAGGAGGAATTTCTTCACTGAGGGTTATCTTTGGAATTCTCAACTTCATCGAGTAGGTTCAAGTCAGAAATTGTTGGATTTCCAGTTACTAATGGTATCAAGGAATACCGGATAGTACATGACGGAATTGATGAGTACAATCAGCCACGGTCTAGACAAACGGAAAGAGCGAAGGGCTGAATGGCCTCCTCCTCACCCGTCCCGCCCCCAGCCGAGCCGGGTTGTGCTGCGGATCCGCCTCACCGACACTCGGGCCCCAGCTGCCCTCGCCCCCGGGGTTACCTGCACCGGAGTCATGTGAGTGAAGCGGAGCTCTCGGATTGTCTGTAAAACCCGCGGGTGGAGCTTATTCGCCATCGTCTCCCACTCGCCTGGATCCGCCATCTTCCTCTTGCACCGGCCGCCGGTCCGTCACCATCCCCCGTCCCGCTCCTTGTTCCGGTCCGTCACCATCCCCCGTCCCGCTCCTTGTTCCGGTCCGTCACCCTCTACCCGCCCCGCTCCTTGTTCCGGTCCGTCACCGTCCCCCGCCCCGCTCCTTGTTCCGGTCCGTCACCCTCTACGCGGCCCGCTCCTTGTTCCGGTCCGTCACCCTCTACCCGCCCCGCTCTTTGTTCCGGTCCGTCACCCTCTACGCGGCCCGCTCCTTGTTCCGGTCCGTCACCCTCTACCCCCCCCGCCAGCCTACTCTTTGGTTCCGCGTTACTTTCCGCAGGGGCGCTGTTGTCCCTGGAATTGAGGGAGTGTTGGTTCCATTAGTCCTTGAAGCTTTAATTCAACTGTTTTATTTTAATTCAAATACTAACGGTCGCAGTGATTGGGTATTAAGGGGCAAGATATACTGAATACAATAAATGCTGGAGATCACTGAGGGTCAGGCAGCATCCACGGAGAGAGCAAGCTAATAGTTCGAGTCCAAATCAGCTGAAGATATAGTTCTTAGGTCTACATGAATCAAGTCGTATATGGAGAAAGCGGAATCAGGGTACTGAGTTGCACGTTGAATGGCAGAGCAGACTCTTAAGGGCTGAATGACCTATTCCTGCTTCCTATGTCTCTATATGATCCAACATATGATTCTTCTGCTGGTAAAATATAGTTTGTTTCCCCTCTGG
The DNA here is from genome assembly GCF_004010195.1 of Chiloscyllium plagiosum. Classification (NCBI taxonomy): domain Eukaryota; kingdom Metazoa; phylum Chordata; class Chondrichthyes; order Orectolobiformes; family Hemiscylliidae; genus Chiloscyllium; species Chiloscyllium plagiosum. The sequence goes on along the minus strand of NC_057715.1, from coordinate 121,410,168 downwards.
TCACTGTATTTATCTGCAAGTGTCCAGGTGCTACATTAGCATCTTTGGATAGGTTCGGTCACATCTGCAGCACCACAAATGCAGTAGACATATAGAGCCAGGAGGGAGAAGGTTGTAAATATTTTTATATCAACCTGTTCAGACATGTTGTGTCCACATCACGTACAGATGAGACTTGACCCCAGGCCTATTTGGGCCAGAGGTAGGAGATTGTATACTGCCACATTGGGACTGTGGTAGGAAGTTTGAGAAAATTCCAAGGGGAAAGCAAACCTAACATTGTCCTTATAAATCTAACTCACAAATGCCTCCAGTCACCATACTCGAGCCATCTTCATATGGAGAACACCATCCATTATATTGAGTTGCATTATCACCATGCAAGTTGGACAGATTTAGAACAGCTGTAGCTGCTGAAAACTGTACAGATGAGTTGAGAACCATAGATTGGTTGACTTACACTTCTCATTGAACACATCAAGACCAGCACCAGGTGTATTTAAAACGAACAAAGAAAATTTACAGCCCAGGAACAGGCCCTTTGGCCCTTCAAGCCTGAGCCAATCCAAATCCACTGTCTAAACCTGTCACCCAATTCCTAAGCATCTGTATCCCTCTGCTCCCCACCTACCCATGCATCTATCCAGACGCATCTTAAATGAATCTACCATGCCTGCCTCTACCACTTCTGCTGGCAACGTGTTCCAGACGCCCACCACCCTCTGTGTGAAGTACTTGTCCCATGTATCCCCCTTAAACATTCCACTTCTCATCTTGAAAGAGTGACCTCTCGTTATTGAATCCTTCACCCTGGGAAAGAGCTTATCTCTATCCACCCTGTCTATACCCTTTATGATTTTGTAAACCTCAATCAGATCCCCCCTCAATCTCCTTTTTTCTAATGAAAATAAACCTAACCTACTCAACCTCTCTTCATAGCTAGCGTCTTCCATTCCAGGCAACATCCTTGTAAACCTTCTCTGCACCCTCTCCAAAGCGTCCACATCCTTTTTGTAATGTGGCAACCAGAACCATACAAAGTATTCTAAATGCGGCTGAACCAATGTCTTGTACAATTTTAACATGACTTGCCAGCTCTTATACTCAATACCCCGTCCAGTGAAGGCAAGCATACTATATGCCTTCTTGACCACTCTATCCACTTGTGCAGCAACCTTCAGGGTACAATGGACCTGCACTCCCAGATCTCTCTGCCCATTAACTTTTCCATTCATAGTATAATTCGCTCTAGAATTAGTCCTGCCGAAATGTATCACCTCACATTTGTCTGGATTGAAAACCTTCTGCCACGTTTCCACCCAACTCTCTATATCCTCCTGCTACTCCACCAATCTGTGTGTCATCTGCAAACTTGCTGATCAGACCAACAGTGCCGTCTTCCAGATCATTTATGTATATTACAAACAACAGTGGCTCCAACACTGACCCCTGTAGAACACCACTGGTCACCTTTCTCCATTTCGAGAAACTCCCTTCAACTATTACCCTCTGTCTCCTGTTGCTCAACCAGTTCTTTATCCACCTAGCTAGAATACCCTGCACACCATGTGACTGTACTTTTTCCATTAGCCTACCATGGGGAACATTATCAAACGCCTTACTAAAGTCCATGTATATGACATCAACAGCCCTTCCTTCATCTATCAACCTGGTCACTTCCTCGAAGAACTCTATTAAGTTGGTACGGCACGATCTCCCCAGCACAAAACCATGTTGCCTATCACTGATAAGGAGAAAGTGAGGTCTGCAGATGCTGGAGATCAGAGCTGAAAATGTGTTGCTGGAAAAGCGCAGCAGGTCAGGCAGCATCCAGGGAACAGGAGAATCGACGTTTCGGGCATAAGCCCTTCTTCAGGAATCACTGATAAGCCCATTCTTTTCTAAATATAAATAGATCCTATCCCTCAGTTCCTTCTCCAGCAACTTTCTCACCACTGATGTCAGGCTCACTGGTCTGTAGTTACCTGGAATATCCCTACTACCCTTCTTGTACAGAGGGTCAACATGAACAACCCTCCAGTCCTGCCGGCACCTCACCTGTGTTTGAGAATGCCACAAAGATACCTGTCAGGGCCCCAGCTATTTCCTCTCTCGCTTCCCTCAGCAACCTGGGATAGATCCCATCCGGTCCTGGGGATTTGTCCACCTTAATCACCTCTAGCCTACCCAACATATCTTCCCTACTTATGTCAACATGATCCACACTAATCAAACTTTTATCTCTAATCTCAACATTCATCATGTTCCTCTCCTCAGTGAACACTGATGCAAAGTCATCATTCAGAATCTCACCCATTCACTCAGGTTCGACACACAGCTTTCCTTCGTTATCCTTTAGTGAACCAATCCTTTCTCTAGTTATCCGCTTGCTTCTAAGATAAGAATAAAATGCTTTGGGATTCTCCTTAATTCTGCTTGCTAAAGCTATTTCATGACCCCTTTTAGCCCGCTTGATTCCTCATTTAAGACTTCTTGTACTCTTCCAATACTCCTCCAGGGCCCATTCTGTTCTTATCTGCCTAGACGTTTTCCTCTTGGCTAGTTGTACAATTTCTCCTGTCATCCACGGTTCATGAACCTTGCCCTTCCTATCCTTTGCCTTCAATGGGACATGCCTATCCTGCACTATCTTTAAAATCCTCTCACATCTCAAATATTGACTTCCCTTCAAATAGCTGTGTCCAATCCACATTTCTGAGCTCCTGCCTAATTTTGATATAATCAGCCTTGGCCCGGTTTAGTACTCTTCCCTTACGACCACTCTCTTCTTTATCTACGAGTATTCTAAAACTTACAGAATTGTGGTCACTGTTCCCAAAACATCCCCCACCACAACTTCTACCACCCGTCCTGGTTCGTTCCCCAGTACCAGGTCCAATATGGCCCCTTCCCTCGTCAGACTATTGACATACTGCTCTAGAAAACTCTCCTGGACGCGTCTTACAAATTCTACCCCATCCAGACCTCTGACACTAAGTGTATCTGAGTCAATGTTGGAAAAATTAAAATCTCCCATCACCACCACCCTATTGCCTCTACATCTTTCCATAATCTGTTTACCTATTTGTTCTTCTACCTCATGCTCACCGTTGGGAGGCCTGTAATACAGCCACAACAATGTAACTGCACCCTTCTTATTTCTCAGCTCCATCCATAATGCCTTACTACCCAAGATCTCCATAGTGTGCTCCTTTAGCACAGCTGTGATATCGTCCCTGACCAGCAATGCAGCTCCACCTCCCCTTTTACTTCCCTCCCTGTCCTCTCTGAAGTGTCTATATCCAGGAACATTTAGTTGCCAATCATCATGCCCTTCCTTCAACCAAGTCTCTGTGATTGCAATAACGTCATACTCCCAGGCACCAATCCGAGCCCTAAGTTCACCTGCCTTACACACTATACTCCTTGCATTAAAGTCGATGCATTTCAGGCCATCAAGTTTTTGCGTTCATCTGCTCTCTGCCTACTCTTCCCCTTATTAATGCTATCTTCATAATTCTTACAGTCTCCAGTCTCCACCTCGCTACCTACTTGTTTTCTCTTCTGGTTCCCAGCCCCGTGCCACATTCGTTTAAAACCTCCCCGACAGCAGCAGCAAAAACTCGCCCAAGGACATTGGGGTTCTGGTCTGGTTCAGATGTAGACCGTCCATTTTGTAATAGTCCCACCTTTCCCATAACTGGTCCCAATGTCCAACACATTGAACCCCTCCCTCCTACACCATCCCTCAAGCCACGTGTTCATCCTGCCTATTTTTCCTTTCTACGCTGGCTAGCACGTGGCACTGGTAGTAATCCTGAGATTACTACCTTTGAGGTCCTCCTCTTTAACTTCTCTCCTTGCTCCCTGAATTCTTCTTTCAGGACCTCAACTCGTTTTCCACTTATATTGTTGGTGCCTATATGAAGTGGCAACCTAGTGAAACTGTAATATGCGCTCAACAGCAAAAGCAACATGTTGTAAACAGAACTGAGCATCATGACCAACAGATCAGCTCAAAGCTCTGCCCTGTCAACCTATCAGACTGTGGATAATTAAATAAAATGATGAGGTAGTTTCACAAACCTTCCCATACTAAGTAATCATGATGTGGAAATGCCAGTGTTGGACTGGGGTGGACAATGTCAGAAGTCATACAACACCAGGTTATAATTCCATTCCTGATGAAGGGCTCATACCTGAAATGTCAATTTTCCTGCTCCTCAGATGCTGCCTGACCTGCTGTACTTTTCCAGCACCACACTCTTGACTCTCATCTCCAGCATCTGCAATACTCACTTTCTTCCTATAATCCCAATAGATTTATTTAAAGTCACAAGTTTTTGGAGTGCTGCTTCTTCATCAAGTGCCGGAAAATTACAGGCAGATCCTTGAATCTATTGTGAAGGGTGAGATTTCTGAATATGTGGAAGTGTATGGGAAAATAGGGCAAAGTCAGCATAGTTTCATCAAGGGGAGGTCATGCCTGACCAGTCTGCTAAAGTTCTTTGAGGAAATAACAAGCAGGTTAGACCAAGGAGACCCAATGAATGTTATCAACCTGGACTTCAAGAAGGCCTTTGACAAGGTGCCGCCCAGGAGGTTATTGAGTAAGGGCCCATGGTATCAGAGGCAAGGTTCTAGCATGGATAAATGCTTGGCTGTCTGTCAGAAAGCCAGAAACCTAATAACTATGTTTTAACTAAACTCACAGGTTGAAGCTCCTCCGATCCTCAAAGTCAGCATGCTGGATGAATGCAGCAGACCATGAGGTGCCCACGACCCATCCGATCACTGCAGGAAGAGGCCAGGTCAGCCAGAGGCAGCCTATGAGCTGCAGGCTTGGGGCCTGCCGGAAAATGGAGGGACCCGAGAGAAGAAGAACTAACACGAAATGCTCTCGACTCCATAAGACACTTGTCTGATATGAAATCTATCAGAATGTGCCTGGAGAGCAGCCTAAACACTTCCACACAAAACATGGCTGGACCTGGAGCAGCAAATTGGCAGCAACTGAAACCAGGATCTTCTTCACCGGGTCCTAAGCAAACTCCCTCCGGTAAAACAAAACCACACAGTAAATTACCTGCTACACTGGGTCTGAAGCAGACCCTCTGCAAAAATATACTAAACTGCAACCTACCTGCTCCACAGGGTCCTAGGAAGGATCAGTTAACTGGAAGCAGTCACAATCCACTCCACCAGATCACTCAAATGTAAGAAACCTGCGAGGAAGTGGGGTAAGCGTGCCGGCCTGCTCATAAGACTAAGACTAAGACAATATGGTTTCAAGAGCCCCCCTTCCTAGCTTACTCCGAGCAAACGTACACTCTCTGGAGAACAAGGTGGACGAACTCAGATCCCAGCTCAGCTTCCAGCATGAACTGCGGGACTGCTGCGCACTCTGCTTCACAGAAACCTGGCTCAACCCATCCATTCCCAACTGCACACTTCAGGCTGATGGTTTTTCTACCCATTGTATGAACCGTACAGCGTCCTCAGGTAGGACAAAAGGTGAAGGGGTTTGCTTTTTAATCACCAACTTGTGGTGCACAAACATTGCAACCCTGGGCAGCCATTGCTCCCTAAATCTTGAATTCCTCACCATCAAATGCTGCCCCTTCTGTCTACCACGGGTGTTTACCGCTGCTGTACTAACTGCTGTGTACATCCCACAAGCAAAGGTTGAGGAAGCTCTGGATGTGCTGTACTCCACCACTAACACCCTGGGAGACGGAACATTGTAACTGGTGACTTCAATCAGGCCAATCTAAGGAAAGTGTTGCCTAAGTACCACCAGAACATTACCTGCCCCACTAGATGCCTGAACATTTTAGACCACTGCTACACCACTGTGAAAGATGCCTACCACTCCATCCCCCGTCCTCATTTCAGGAACTCCGACCACAATGCTGTGTTTCTTCTCCCGGCGTACAGGCAAAAGCTCAAGCAAGAGACCCCTTCACAGATACAGGTCCAGTGCTGGTCAGAGGAGGCAGAGGATCAACTCCAATACTGTCCAGAATCAGCTGATTGGGCCATGTTCAAACAGTCCACAGGTACCTTGGATGGGTATGCCACCATCGTCACAGACTTTATCAGCAAGTGTGTGGAGGATTGTATACCGAGGAAGTCAGTCCAAGTGTTGCCCAAGAGGAAATCCTGGATGAGTAAGGACACACAGAACCTGCTAAAAACCAGACGTGAGAGGCCTTCAGATCAGGAGACCCACGCAAATATAAGGAATTCAAGTATGACCTTCGTAGAGCAATTAAGACAGTCAAGGACCAATATCAATACAAACTAGAGACCCAGACACCAGGCCACTATGGCAAGGACTAAATGACATCACAGGTTCTAAAAAGAGACAGTGCAAGATAGCAGACGATGACATATCCCTCCCAGATCGTCTCAACATTTATGCTCGCTTTGAGCAGAATTTCGGCAGAGAGGTAACACCTATTCCAACAAGTCCTGACAAACCTATCCCAACAGTCACTGCATCAGAGGTCAGATCAGTTTTCCTTCGTGTGAAAGCAATGGGACCAGACGGAGTACCAGGCCGTGCACTCAGAGCATGTGCAGGTCAACTGGTAGAGGTCTTCTCGGACATGTTCAACCTCTCCCTGCAGCAGGCCACTGTCCCTGCCTGTCCCAGCCAACATTATCCCTGTGTCTAAGAAGGCTCATGTAGCATGTCTCAATGACTACTGCCCAGTGTCCCTAACTTCGGTAGTCATGAAGAAAAGATTTACAAGGATTTTGCCCGGATTGGAGGACTTGACCTATAGGGAGAGGTTGAATAGGCTAGGGCTGTTTTCGCTGGAGCGTCAGAGGCTGAAGGGTGACCTTATAGAGGTTTATAAAATCATGAGGGGCATGGATAGGATAAATAGACAAAATCTCTTTTGTGGGGTGGGGGAGTCCTGAACTAGAGAGCATAGGTTTAGGGTGAGAGGGGAAAGATATAAGAGGGACAACTTTCTCACGCAGAAGGTGGTACATGTATGGAATGAGCTGCCAGATGAACTGGTGGAGGTTGGTACAATTGCAACATTTAAAAAGCATCTGGATGGGTATATGAATAGGAAGGGTTTGAAGGGATATGGGCCAGGTGGGCCTCGATGAGGTTGGGATATCTGGTCGGCACGGATGAATTTGACCGAAGGGTCTGCTTCTGTGCTGTAACATCTCTATGACTCTAAGTGCTTTGAAAGGCTGGTGATGGCATTAATCAACTCCAGCCTCCCCACTACTCTTGACCCATTCCAATTTGCCTATTGGACTAACAGATCCATGTCAGATGCCATATCACTTGCCCTTCATTCCTCCCTAGAACATCTCGACACCAAGAATACCTACGTAAGAATCCTACTCATTATCTACAGTTCAGCCTTCAACACTATTATTCCCTCGACACTGACTACTAAACTTAGTGATCTCAGAGTAAGCCCCACTCTCTGCAACAGGATCCTCAGTTTCCTGACACACAGGTCACCATGGCGTCACGATGCCTCAGTGGTTAGCACTGCTGCTTCACAGCCTCGGGCGACTGTCAGTGTGGAGTTTGCATATTCTCCCCTTGTCTCCATGGGTTTCCTCCAGATGCTTCAGTTTCCTCCCATAGTCCAAAGATGTGTAGGCCAGGTGAATTAGCCATGCTAAATGGCCCATAGTGTTAGGTGCATTAGTTAGAGGGAAATGGGTCTGGGTGGATTACTCTTAGGAGGGTTCGGTGTGGACTTGTTGGGCAGAGGGCCTCTATCCACACTGTAGGTGATTCTAATCTAATCAAATCAGTAAAGATTGGGGACAATATTTCATTGTCACTAACACTCAACACTGGAGCCCCCCAGGGGTGCGTACTCAGCCCCCTACTGTACTCACTGTATACCCATGACTGTGTCGCCAAATACCAGACTAATACCATTTACATGTTAGCTGATGACACCACCATAGTCGGTCAAATCTCAAACAGCGATGAAACGGACCAGATAGGAGGTGGAAGACCTGAAAAAATGGTGCACCGCAAACAACCTAGCTCTCAATACTGGCAAAACCAAGGAAATCATTATTGACTTTTGGCAGGATGTTACTCATGCCTCCCTACACATTAACAGCACAGAGGTGGAATGAGTGGAGTGTCAAGTTCCTGGGAGTGGTCATCCACAATAGCTTGCTTGGACTCTTCATGTGGACGCACTGGTTACAAAGGCCCAACAACATCTCTTCGGCCTCAGGCAACTGAGGAAATTTGGCATGATGGCAAATACCCTTGCCAAGTTTTACAGGTGCGCCATTGAGAGCATTCTGTCTGGATGTATCACTATCTGGTATGGCAATTGTACCATTCAAGATCAGAGACTGTTACAGAGAGTGGTGAACTCGGCCCGGACAATCACAAAGGGCAATCTCCCATCTATAGAATCCATCTACTAGGCCCGCTGTCAAGGAAAGGCCGCATTCTCAAAGATCCATCCCACCTTGGCAATGTTTTTCTACAACCTCTACCATCGGTGAGAATGTACAGAAGCCTGAACACATGCACCAGCTGGTTTGAAAACACAGCTTCTCCTCTACTGTTGTTAGAATACTGATGGGTTAACTCCAGGAAAGGTAAGAGAGGTAGACACCTAGGGCAGGAGTCTTTTGTAGATATATCAATTTCAAACAGGTATGCTATTTTGGAAAATGTAGGTGGTGATGGATTCTCAGGGGAACATAGCACAAACAGCCAAGTTTCTGGTATTGAGAGTGGCTCTAATGCAACGAGGGGTACATCGGCTTCCAAGTGATCAATTGTGTTAGGGGATTCTGAGGTCCGAGGTAGGGATAAGCGTTTCTGTGGCCAGCAGCGAGAAAACAGAATGGTGTGTTGCTTCCCTGGTGCTAGGATCAAGGATGTCCCAGAGAGGGTGCAGAATGTTCTCACAGGGAAGAGGGTCCAGCAGGAGGTCATTGTCCACATTGGAACCAACGATACAGGAAAGGAAAAGGTTGAGATTCTGAAGGGAGACTACAAAGAGTTAGGCAGAAATTTAAAAAGGAGGTCCTCAAGTGTCGTAATATCTGGATTATTCCCGGTGCTACAAGCGAGTGAGGGCAGGAATAGGAGGATAGAGCAGATGAATGCATGGCTGAGGAGTAGGTGTATGGGAGAAGGATTCATATTTTTGGATCACTGGAATCTCTTTTGGGGTAGAAGTGACCTGTACAAGAAGGACGGATTGCACCTAAATTGGAAGGGCACTAATATACTGGCTGGGAAATTTGCTGAACTGCTTGGAAGGATTTCAACTAGTGAGGTGGGGGAGGGGGGGGAACGGAGATCCAGGGAGATAGTGAGGAAAGAGATCAATCTG
>NC_057715.1:121399569-121400621 GCF_004010195.1 Chiloscyllium plagiosum | reverse complement strand
GTGGCATTTTTGATAAGGGATAGCATTACAGCTATGCTGAGGGAGGATATTCACAGAAATATATCCAGGAAAGTTATTTGGGTGGAACTGAAAAATAAGAAAGGGATGATCACCTTTTTGGGATTGTATAAAAGACCCCCGAAAAGAAAGCGGGAAATTTGGAAACAAACTAGTAAAGGAGATCTCAGCTATCTGTAAGAATAATAGGGTGGTTATGGTAGGGGATTTTAACTTTCCAAACATCGACTGGGACTGCCATAGTGTTAAGGGTTTAGATGGAGAGGAATTTGTTAAGTGTGTACAAGAAAATTTTCTGATTCAATATGTGGATGTACCTACTAGAGAAGGTGCAAAACTTGATGTACTCTTGGGAAATAAGGCAGGGCAGGTGACTGAGGTGTCAGTGGGGGATCACTTTGGGACCAGCGACCATAATTCTATTAGATTTAAAATAATGATGGAAAAGGATAGGCCAGATCTAAAAGTTGAAGTTCTAAATTGGAGAAAGGCCAATTTTTGACATTATTAGGTAAGAACTTTTGAAAGCTGATTGGAGGCAGATGTTATCTGAGGATGAAAGATCAGTCCTCAGCAGAGGCCTCACCTTCATTCCCCTACGCTCCCGGATCAATGAGTTCGACACGCGGCGAGACATCAAGCATTTCTTCCGCCGCATTCGCGCCTAGGATTCTCGCCCACCCTCTGACGACCCTTTCTTTCGCCTCCAACACACCCCATTCACCTGGACACCCCATGCTGGCCTCTTACCCGCCCTCGATCTCTTCATTGCCAACTGCCGTCGTGACATTGACTGCCTCAACCTGTCCACCCCTCTCACCCACTCCAACCTCTCACCCTCGCAATGTGCAGCCCTCCACTCCAACCCCAACCTCACCATCAAAACAGCAAAGGAGGCGTGGTGGTAGTTTGGCGCACCGACCTTTACATTGCTGAGGTTAAATGGCAGCTCGCAGACACCTCCTCCTACTGCCCCCTTGACCATGACCTCACTTCCCACCACCAAACCATCATCTCCCAGACCGTCCATAACC
>NC_057715.1:121378733-121398472 GCF_004010195.1 Chiloscyllium plagiosum | reverse complement strand
CTCCAAAGCCCCAAGGGATCCTTCCATATCCATCACAAATTCACCTGCACCTCCACACACATCATTTACTGCATCCGCTGCGGTCTCTTATACATTGGGGAGACAGGCCGCCTACTTGCGGAACGTTTCAGAGAACACCTCTGGGAAACCTGCACCAACCAACCCAACCGCCCCGTGGCCGAACACTTGAACTCCCCCAAGGACATGCAGGTCCTTGGCCTCCTCGATCGCCAGACCATGGCAACATGATGCCTGGAGGAAGAGCGCTTCATCTTCCGCCCAGGAACCTTCCAACCACAAGGGATGAATGCAGATTTCTCCAGCTTCCTCATTTCCCGTCCTCCCACCTATCACCCTCACCTTAACCTCCTTCCACCTATCGCATTCCCAACGCCCCTCCCCCAAGTCCCTCCTCCCTACCTTTTATCTTAGCCTGCTTGGCACACCCTCCTCATTCCTGAAGGGCTTACGCCCGAAACGTCGATTCTGCTGCTCCTTGGATGCTGCCTGACCTGCTGCGCTTCTCCAGCAACACATTTTTCAGGATTTGGAGGGATATGGGCAGGTGGGACTAGATTGGGTTGGGATATATGGTCTGCATGGATGGTTTGGACTGAAGGGGCTGTTTCCATGCTGTACATCTCTATGACACTATGACTCTCAAATTCTTAGCGTTCGCCTCTATCTCTGTTTTTGGTTTTGCCGCTGTTTACCTATTATCTATGCTACTTATCTCTGTCATCTGCCTGTATTGCTCGCAAGACAAAGCTTTTCATGGTGCCCCGGTACATATGACAATAAATTCAATTCAGAAAGCAGAGTGGGGATAAGAGTCCTTCTCAGGATAGCAGCCAGTGACAAATAGTATTCTGCAAGATTCAGTGTTAAGACCACACCTTTTCACTTTATACATTAATTAAATACATGAAGGAACTGAGGGCATTCTGGCTCAGCTTGTAGACTATACAAAGTCGAGGGACAGGTCGCATTGACGAGGCAGGGAGGCTGTAGAAGCATTTGGATAGGTTAGGAGAGCGGACAAAGAAATTGCAGATGGGATACAATGTGGGAAAGTATGAGGTCATGCACTTTGGTTGGAAGAAAAGAGGCATGGGCTATTTTCTGAACGGGCAGATAATTCATAATTTGTGCGAAGATTTGTAGCTCGGGTGCTCATTGTTGTGGTTGTTCGCCGAGCTGGGAATTTGTGTTGCAGACGTTTCGTCCTCTGTCTAGGTGACATCCTCAGTGCTTGGGAGCCTCCTGTGAAGCGCTTCTGTGATCTTTTCTCTGGCATTTATAAATGCTAGAGAAAAGATCACAGAAGCGCTTCACAGGAGGCTCCCAAGCACTGAGGATGTCACCTAGACAGGGGACGAAACGTCTGCAACACAAATTCTCAGCTCGGCGAACAGAACCACAACAGATAATTCATAAGTCTTAAGTGCAAAGAGACTTGGAAGTTCCGATCCAGGATTTTCTCAAAATAAGCTTGCAAGGTGAGTCAGTAGTTCGGAATGCAAATGCAATAATGGCATTTATTTTTAGAGAACTTGAACATAAAAGCAGGGATGTACTTCTGAGGCTCTAAGAGGCTCTGGTCAGATCGCATTTGGAGTATTGGGCCCTATTTCTGAGGAAGGATGTAGTGTCCCTGGAGCGCATTCAGAGGAGGTTCACGCAAACAGTCCCAGGAATGAAAAGCTTACCAAAGGAGGTTTATACTCAGTGGAGTTTATTGAAACGTATAAAATACTGAATGGTCTGGACAGAGTAGATGTTGGGAAGATGTTTCCATTCGCAGGGGAGGCTAGGACGAGGGCACAGCCTGAGAGTAAAAGACCTTTTAGAATGCAGATAAGGAGAAACTCCTTCAGCCAGAAGGCTGTGGAGGTCAGGTCAGAGTATATTTCAGACTGAGATAGATAGGTTCTTGAGTATCAAGGGGACCAAGGGTTATGGGGAGAACGTGGGAAAATGGGGTTGAAAACTTATAAATCATGATTGACTGGCAGAGCTAACGTGATGGGCTGAATGGCCTAATTCTGCTCCTATGTCTTATGGTGTTAATTCTGACCATGCTGAGTGATGTCAGAGCTAATCATTTGTACAAAAGGCTGAAGCATTGTAGCAGCATCAAGAAACAGCTAAAAGTACTACATGCTGTAATTCCAGAACTTGCCACTAATTGTTGTAGTTCTTGAACAACTACAACAGCATTTGTACAAAAAAGTGGAAAATTATCAAGGATGTCATTGAGATAGAAATGACAATTTCAATCCAGCCAATTTCTGTACCATTCGGTATCTCTTCATTCAATCAGTAAAGTGATGGAAAAGATCATAAATGGTAGCAAACAGCATTTCCTCACCAACTGCCTCCTCACTGACGCTCCATCTGTGGTCCAACAGGAGTACAGCTCTAGATCTCATTACAGGCTTGATTCAAACTTGGACTAAAGAGACAAATTCAAGAAATTAAGTGTAAGTGACTATCTTTGGCATTAAAAAAGCATTACGGAGAGTGGCATCAAGATGTCCCTGTTGAAGTTGGTGGAAATCAGGGGAAAACTTTCCACTGCATGAGTCATACTAAATAAAAAGGAAGTCAAAAGTGTGTTGCTGGAAAAGCACAGCACATCAAGCAGCTTCAGACGAGCTGGAAAATTGACATTTTGGGCCTGTGGGCCGGGCGGCTGAGAGAGAAATGGGAGGAGGTGGGGCTAGGTGGGGGATGGTAGATGAGAATGTAATAGTTAGATGAAGGTGATAGATAGAAGAGGATGGAGTGGATAGATGGTAAAGACAACTGACTCACTGAGGCCCTTGGAGAGAGACAACTTCTTCAATGTCGGCATCCTTGGAAGAGGCTTCGCAGTAGGGTTTAAATCAATTATGAGAAGGTGAGACTGCAGACAAGCCTCATTCCTGATGAAGGGCATATGCCTGAAACATCAATTCTCCTGCTCCTCGGATGCTGCCTGACCTGCTGTGGCTTTCCAGCAACACACACTCAACTCTCATCTCCATCATATGCAGTCCTCACTTTCTCCTAAATACAAACAAACGTGGATGTGTTCATTGCACATAAATGATCTCAGCTTCATTAATGATGGAGGTCCTTAGGGTCAATTCCTAGCTTAAATTACCTTCAGTTGCTTCATTAATAGCCCTTCCTGCGCCATAAGGTCAGAATTGGAAATATTTGCTGATGATCAGTGCTTAGAACCTTTCACAATTCTTTCTATGCCCACATGCTTCAAGACAGCACTCAGATTGGCCAAGTGGCAGCAAGTATTTTTCAAGTCACATTAGTGCCAGATAGCAACCATTTCTAAACCTTCTGCCCTCTGTATTCAATGCATTAACACTGTCAAATACCTCATTAACATTGTAGGGGTCAACTCTGACCAGAAACTTTACTTGACCAGCCTGATAAATATTGTGGCTACAACAGCAAGCCAAGGATTCTTCAGGAGGTGACTGACCAAAGCCTATCCAACATGGACAAAGCACAAGTCAGGAGTGTGATGGAATATTCTTCACTTGCCTGGATGGGTGCAGATCCAACACTCCATAATTACCCATCCACTGTGGAACATCACAGCCTCAGTGCCTATGATCCACAATGCTTTGACCAACAAGGACAGCATACAGATAGGAACACCATGTTACACACCATTGTGACTTTATTATTGCTGTGTCAAAAACCTGAAATTTCTCCTTAACAAACACTGTGGCTTTATTCTTCAGACTGTTACAGCCCAAAGTGGCAACTTATCACTAACTACAAATGCAATTAGGGATTATCAATAAATACTCATCTTGCCACTTACATACATCCACTGATCGATAAAATATGTAAAAATGCATCAGCATCAGTGGAGGTATTACAATCTACAGCCTCCAGTTAAACCATGTAATGATTCATGCTCATCGTCAATTTCAGAACTCCATGGTTCAACAGAACTCATGGGCAAAAAATAAATTCCTGTGACATTCTGCCATTATAAACACTGGACAGAGGAAGGGTGGTGTTCAGGAAATAGGAAGGAAGGACTGAAGAGATGAAATTATGGAGCAGAATTGAGAAGTCAGCCACAGAACAGATGTAAAAGATTGATTACAAGCTGAAAAAGTAAATTAAAAAGTTGTCCAGATGTTTTCTTTATTTAACGTTTCAACATTTTATTAAAAAGAGCAGCTAGTCCAGGTCTGCTCCACTTCAGCTCCCACATCACACTGTACAAAACCTGATCAGTAAAAACAAAATTCCACTTTGATAACAGAGTCAGAATTTTGAATCATACAAACCAAGACCATATTGATAAATCAACTAAATGCATCCAATTTTGTAAACTGCAATGTGTAACTTTATTAAAAGGTTTTATTTTAAAATTACAGAAATTAACTTCCAGTGGTCACATTCCCCACTAGTGAACATGTGGAGGTGCCTAAAGCAGGTGTAAGGACAGTTACATGTTTCAAGTTACAAGACAAAACAGCAAGAGCTGTTAGTGTCAAATTCTGAAGTAAATTGGCTCGGCTCAATAATCAAGAAAATGACTCCCTGCAATACCCCAAATCCAATTCTGCAATTAATTTCAAGGTAGGGGAGCTCTCCCTGATGTCCTGGGACCAACAATTATCCCTCAAGTGTTATTAAATAGATCTGATTATTATCCCAGTAATGTCATGCTTCCAATTTGGCTACTGTGTTTCCAGCGTTTCAATATTGTATACATGTCAAAAGTATTTCATTGACTGTAAAGTGTTGTAGGATGTCCTGGGGTGTTGCATAATGAAAGCTGTTTCTTGCTTTAAAAAGGCATCTCTTGCCAATGAATGGCTGTTATTTCAAGACATGCTGAGAAACAACCTGTGGTCTGAACAATGGCACCGCAGAATGATGCACAGTTTAACTCAACAAGCCTCAGGGAAACAAGCTGCAGTAACTAATAACCACGATGGCTCACAAGGAAAGTTAGAAAGATCAGATTCTAAAAGTGTCGGTATTCATTTCCATGTCAAACATCCCCTTCATTTCTTGAAACTAGTAGCTTCAAGCTAAGACACAATTCCATTACACCCAATAATACCCTGTTACAGTGATCAGTCACAAAAAGTGAGCGACAGTAGGTTTTCGGCCTGGAGGAAGGATCCAAGCACAATTCTGTCCTCACTCGAATTCACAATCAGGAGGTAGGAACTCTTGTTTATCCCACTAGGGCAGAGGATTCTTCGTATGGTCCCAAATATCAGTTAATTTAACACAGTTCAAGGTTAAAATGGATTTTGAATTCTAAGGCTTGTACCACATCATCCACCAGAGAATCCTTCCAGTATTAAAAGGTAATGATCTTGCAATTTAAACAAGTTAATTCTTACTGCAAAGGTCACTGAAAAAGGAGTTAACTTTCACAATTAATATCAAAGCACTGAGTAAGGAAAGTATTTTTTGCTCAGATCTATTCGATTCAACCAAAGCACCTGGAGGGTGGGAGTATAACGAAAATGTCAATAGAACAGGTAAGTTAGGAAATCATTTCAAAATCTTAGGTGATAAGAACAACAGAATCCACAACCACATGTAATTTGAACACCTCCCATCTCCATACCTTGGCCTAGGAAATTCAACAGGATTGTCCTGATTTACTTAAATTATTTTAATGAATATATTTTTTATTTGAAAGTACACTCATGGAAAATAATACAAATAAGATTGGAACTGAATTCAATTGAGTGGTTACCACATGTTAGATATCTGTCACTGTACCACAACCTTCAAACGTGGAAGACTAGGTATCTTTATGGAGGTGACTGTACAAGGACAGTTGGAAAACAGTCTTAAATGACAAATTTCTGGTTAATAACCATATTATACATTTGCTGCACTAATCCTAGCATATGTAAAGAGACGGTGAGCATTTTGTATTCCTCTTCATTAGGATTGTACAAACCCCAAACATCAACTTCACCCTTATTGCATTTGTTTCAGATTCTCAGTTTTTGCAAGTTCACCTTTTTGTTTTATTCAAATTAATTTGGCCAACTTTATTCAAGAGAGTAAAACTGCATTTGCAGAATATCATTTTAAAAATTGAGTGTCTTTAGTGATTCCTGCTACACCAGATCACTGCAGCAATAATACTCACCACTGGCAAACTACAGACATTCAGCAACCATGGTAATACTAACTCAGGATCATTCACAAAGCTGAACCCTCATCAGGTGGAGGGAGGAGGAAGAGGAAGAGGAAGAGATGGAGTTCTCTTTGGGAGGTGGGGGAGAAGAAAAGAGTGAGAAGAAGAGATGCGAGGTACGGAGCAGCTCGGGTAAAACCCTGTTGGTCTTACAGCATTAGCTGACTCTTGGCTTTGAATGAGACACCAGTGTGAGGCTATTCGATCATATGGTTCAAATTCCTACCAACAAAGCAGCACGTTATAACACACACCTGAAATGATCAAATAAACAATGCTCTCATGATTTGGCAAGATTATGTACATACTGCCTCCCTTTGAATTAAAAATGCAATTGGAATTTTGTTTACTGTAATGAACTTTACCTGTACACATATAGGCAGCAAAATGTTTACAAAAGACAGAATGCAAACACAATGATCACTGCTCCTCTGCACCTCAAATCATTTGAAGAGAATGTGAGAATGTTACGTTAATTATCATTGGCTTGGGTCATTTTATTAGAGATACACTTTAGACTTGAATTTACATCATATCACATCTGATCCATTTAAGATGTGATGTTACATAAAGATTTCAAAAAGTGTTGGCAGACAGCTGATTTCTTTTTAAATCAGGTGAAGGTTTATGAACCTGTTCTTTTTGAAAATCCCACAATCACCACAAGTTTTTAATCCATCAAAAGTCTTTCCAGCCAATATCCATAAGTCAAATTCCAAATCAATGCAGATGCTCCGTGGTTCAAAATACCAGACAGCATTTAATTATACATTACCAGCCACTGAAGATCTGCAACCTTCTCCAAACCGAGAATCGGTTTTATCTGGCAAATTAAATATTAATTTTCCACTGTTCAAAATCTGCAAAATCTCATTATAAATGCAGCATTGTTTGGGGTGTAAAGTCGGTCCGGACTTTTTTTTTTAAAATGTGAAAAATCTCACCAACCCTTCCCCAAATTACCTTCATTCTTCCTCGGAGCTTTAATTTCTGGGCTTTTATAATAAAGAATGTTTCAGTTAATGGGGATTTCACAAATATTCTGAAGTCTCGGTACAAGAGTTGAAATTGGGAACAAAATACTGCTCAACATCACAGCCAAAAATTAAATACTTATTCTGCGAGAAAGATTACCGATCATTGGCAAAGAGTTAACAACCAGTGCAATCGGGCGCCTGGATAGCCCATGACATGCAGGATTACTTTAAACTGCTGCATTTTCAGAATCAAGAAACATTCTCTTTATTCTTAAAAAAATAAAAGAACCTTTGATAATGTGAAGTTGTGGGATTGTGGAGCTTTATCTGCTGGTTTCCCGCCTAAAGTAATACAAGTTTACCTCTAAACATGAAGATAAACCATAACTGTAAATAAATTGTACAAAATTGTCGAGTGAAAGATTTTCAAAAGACCAAGTACAAGCAACTTATTCACACTGGTCACATCTTAATCAGCAACCCACACACCTAATGCTTTTCCATCTTGTTTGCAGTTTAAGCCCATCATCAATGTTAGAAACTAATTACAGCAAAGCAAATAAAAATCATTTTCATATGGATTTTTATAAAAACATCCACACCCATAACAATCCACCATAAAACCCAGGGGTTCATTTGGTTCCAGTGGTGAAAGCGGATAATGAAAGGAAAAAGAAAATCAACTGTGACAACAAGAAAATGGCTGGACAGTTACAGTAAATCTACATCTTATGTATTAAACTAATTGTAAATTTTCATAAATCCTCCACAGAAACGCACAGCCACTTTGAAAAATAAACTGTAGAGAACTACTAATGTTCCAAAAAGCTGGGCAATCTATGTACAGCACTGCCAACAAAATAAACTGCTTACACACTGTTACAGAAATGCTTTAAAAACATCAGGTGGGCTTGCACATTCGTCAGATCCCTTTGTACAGTTGATCTGAGCTGATTTGGAGCATTAAAAATCCCCTACATTGCAACTTATG
This sequence comes from Chiloscyllium plagiosum, assembly GCF_004010195.1. Lineage (NCBI taxonomy): Eukaryota > Metazoa > Chordata > Chondrichthyes > Orectolobiformes > Hemiscylliidae > Chiloscyllium > Chiloscyllium plagiosum. The sequence goes on along the minus strand of NC_057715.1, from coordinate 121,390,302 downwards.
GCCTCTGCAAATTATTCTTTTATACCCATGGACTCCCAATATTGTACTACAAAGGATTTTATATAAACAGCAGTAAATGAAGACCAATAACACAGTGCGTGAAAGATTTTCAGTCAAGTGACAAAGTATTAAAAGCTGTTGTGACCAGATCCTTTTCAGATTGTGGCTCCGATGCTGAACTTCTAAAAGAGGCTGCTACACAACCCTTCGGACTTCAAAAAACCTCTTCAGGTAGTAGATCTGTCCAAGAGTCATGGCAACTAGTACCAGAGCTTCAAAGAAAGACCAGAGGACCACTCTACTGTTTGTGTTGTCATTGACTGTGGAGAAAATATGATAGGATTAAACAGGACTGATCCAGTCACATAACTAATAATGTTACTGTAAAATCACAAAAAATCATATTCAGATTGGCATCGCTTATAGTTTGGTTTGTAATCAGGGGATTGCACCAATTTGTTCATTTCTGATTCATAAATTCTTGTCATCCTTCCCTTCTTCAAACTAAAATTTGGCTGTTTGATTCTTGTGTACACTCTCCTATAAACAGCACTTCAGTAGCTTTTTTTTTTAAAAAGACTGCCACTTCATAACAAGTTTTTAAGATGGACACAAGGACTGACTTTCCTCTGTTCCTTCCAAATAGGAATCATCTCTGAACATGGAATGACGTGATAGCCAAGTGGTTACAGCAATGAAGTAGCACTGCAGAGGTTTAAAATGATGAAATTGCATTTATTGTGGGTGGATGTCTGAAAAAGATTAGCACAAAATATGCCACACTTTTATAACATCCCCATCAGGGAACATAATCTGTACAACCAATAGACAAATGAACACAGGAATAGCAGAAGACCATTCAGCCTTCAAACTCATTCTGCATTTTAGTGAAATCATGACTGACCTGCGGCCCAAATCCATATATTTGTCTCTGCCTCATATCTCTTAATACATTTGCACAATATAAAAATAGCCAATTTAAAATTGATAGTCGGGGCGATTCAAGATGGCGGCAACCCAGTAGGTCTGCCTGCGAGTCCTGCACCAGAACCCAGACAAAATGGTGCACCCACCGTCCCTTTATTACCCAATGTGGGAGAAATAGTTATCTTTTTGATCCCTGGAATTGTTCAGTGTTATTTTAAATTAGTTAGGAAAATGATCAAAGTGAAGGGACCTCGAGGATTGCAGCAAGCAGGGACCCTCCCTGGAACGGACACACCCATGGCGGCAATGTCAGCCTCCACGATCATCCCAGGGATCTTACCTCTGGAGCAGAGCCTGGTCTCGGAGTCTGTGAAACTCCGAGAGAAGATCGATTCAGCAATTGAGGAGATCCAGGTCAGGCTTGAACCGATCTCAATCATGCTGCAGAAGCATGACCAAGTGATCCAGTGTCTCAGGCAGTGTGTCAGGGAGGTTGAGCTACAGGCCGTGGCCTCCGAAACTGCGATGGAATCCTCAGTGGGTCGGGTCCAGGCTCTGGAAAAGCATTAATGGACCTTGGAGGTACAGGTCAACAACCTGGAAAATCAAGGCCGTCGGAAGAATATCCGTCTGGTGGGGCTTCCAGAACGATAAGGCGGCCAACTTGTCCGCTTCTTGGAGCAACCACTATTGCAGTTTTTGAAGCTGGAAGTCGAGGCAGGCCGGATGGGGGTCAAACGGGCCGCAGTGCGCAGGCCTGGATCGAACCAGAGCCCCCGGTCCTAGTACGACACCAGCACTACAGAGATAAGCAAATAATGCTGGATGCCCCTAGAGTACTCGGGAAGGATCCACAGTCTCTGATATACAAAGGATCATGAATTATGCTTTTCAAAGACTTCTCTGCGGTTGTGATTCGTAAGAGGAAGGCCTTTGATGAGGTAAAAAGGCAGCTGAGGGACTTGAATATCCAGTATTCCATAAGATATCTGGCAATATTATGTTTCAGCCATGGAAGGAATTTTGAGTCACCGGAAAAGGCTTTAATGCTTCTTGGATGCTTTAAAACAGATTGGCTGGCTTGAATGATATGGACAATAATGTTTATTTTGTGTTTCCCTGGTTGTCGGTGGGTTGTCGGTGTGGGGGGGGGGTTAAATATACATGGGGTTTATCTTATTTTTTTCCTTTTTCTCTCTCATCTCCCTTCTCTCTCCTGTCCTGTCACCCTTTGTTCTTTTATCATTTCCTTTTGATGTTCTCTTTGGTATGGGATGGGAGGTGTGTGTGTGGTGGGGGGAGAGAAGGAGTGTTATATATTTCTGTTCTATCAGGGGTACCTAGGGTTACAGTGTGGATGGGACGGTTGAGTGCCCACTCTTAACTTTCTTGTTACAAGATTTGTGTACTTTTTCTTACTTTGTGTTGTCTGGGACTGATGCATGGCTTCAGCTATAAGGAGCCACGGAGGAGTTAGTGCGTAACATGTTGGCAAGTTGGAAAATCTCCTTTCATTTGTATTATATGTTGGTATGTTGTAAAAGGAGCTGCTAGAAGTTTTGATCTGGTAGATTTGCAAGTTGTATTTTTAAATTTATATGAACTGTTTATTGTTTTCACTCAGCACGCTACGAGAGGGGCTCTTCCTTCTGGGGGGGGTCACAAACCATTTCGGATGGCTATGGCTAGCTATTCGTTTAAATGGTGCACCTGGAATGTTATGGGGAGTCATTCACCAATTAAGAGAAAAAAGATACTTTCAAGCCTTAGAAAAGAGGGGGTCGATGTAGCCTTGCTGCAAGAAACACATTTAACAGATAAGGAGCACTTGAAGTTGCAGCAGGGAGGGTTTGGACAGATGTTTTTCTTGTCCTTTAATTCAAAAAGTAGAGGAGTTGCTATTCTCATCCGGAAGAATCTCCCATTTCAAAGGTTAGACCAAATTACAGATGAACATGGGTGGTTTATAATTCCTACAGTTTTAACACATGAAGAGGAATATGGGATTATGAATGTATATTGCCCCCCGGCACATTCCCTCAAATTTTTAACATATGCGCTTTCCAGGTTGATGGCCCTTGGGGCACGTCACACAATTATATGGGGAGACTTTAATAGTCTTATTGACCCTGAAGTGGACCGGGTGCCTAGGGGTCTTGCAGGTATCCAGGCAGTTGATGGACCTGAACAGGGAGCTGGGGTTGGCGGATGTGTCGAGATGTCTTCACCCTTAAGGTAGGGATTTCACCTTTTTCTCTAATCCAAATAAGTGCAATACAAGACTGATGTTTTTTGTCCCACTGACCTTTTTGAATTCAGTGCTCTCTTGCAGAATATGGAACATAGCCATTTCCAATCATGCGGCAGTGTACATGGGGGTCAAGGCCAGTGGTAATGGGATAGACTCCCGGCACTGGCACATGGACCCTTTCCTCTTGAAGGATAGCAAGTTCTTTTAGACATGAATTTGGATACAGCCAATAATCCATTGGTGCTCTGGGAGACTGCCAAGGCCTATGCATGGGGTTTGACTAATTTCTTACTCAGCGACCCAGAAGCGGCAGTGGGGAAAGCAGCAGCGTTTGCTCAAGACTCACCTGAATGCAACTGAGTTAGCATACTTTTACAGACCGTCTGTAAACAAATTGCAGTGGATTACAGCCCTCACGGCTACTTTGAATGCTCCACTCACTGAGACAGCAAAGAGGGAAATCTCTTTGCGAATCAGAGGTTATTTGAGTATGGTGATAAATCGGGTAGATATCTAGCGTACCTGGCCAGAAAGAAGAGTGCCCCCCAATCTATCACATCCATCAGGGAGAATGCTAGTACTCTTACTTGCAATGCCAAAAAGATTAATGCAGCGTTTAGGAAGTTTTACTCTGAGCTGTACCGGTTTGAGGGCTGTGAGGACAGATTGTTGAAGATGGAGTCCTTTTTTAAGACCCTGGACATTCTGGGTGTAACTTCAGAGCAGGCATCCTTTCTGAATGCCCCCCTGACAATCTAGAAGACAGCTCCAGTGTGGTAAAGTGACATGCCCAGACGGATTTCAAAGTGAGTTTTATACGGAGTTTTAAACATGCTGGCCACGCCACTCTTGGATATGCACTGCCTCCCATCCTCTCAGAGAAGCAAATAATTTTCTTATTCTTAAGAAAGGGAAATCCCCAGAGGATTGCACTTTGTACAAGCCCTTATTGTTACTGAACATGGATTTTAAAATTCTATCGAAAATGCTGGCATTAAGATTGGAGAGGGCTTTACCTTTCATTGTAAAGGAGGACCAGACAGGTTTTATCAAGGGTCGTAGGTCTACTAATTATATTAGAAGTGTATTAAACATGGTCCAGGTATACCAGCAAGGTTCGATTCTGGGCTTGGTAGTCTCCTGGATACAGAGAAAGCATTTGAACGGGTGGAGTGGCCATACCTCTTATGTACGGGAGCGGTTTGGTCTTGGAGGAGTTTTAGCCAAGTGGGCTACAGTGTTATAGTGACCCAAAAGCAGCATTCTCATGAATAGTATAAGGTCGGATAATTTTAGTATCAGCAGTGGCAGCTGATAAGAGCCCTCTCTCGCCACTATTATTTACATTGCTGATTGAACCGCTGGTGGAGGTCATCCGGAGGGATCCCAACATAACTGCCCGGAGGTAGCACCAGACAAGCACAAGATCACCCTCTATGCGGATGATATGCTTCTCTTTTTAATTGATCCGATAACATCGGCGCCCCGTTTGATATAAGCGATTCATCTATTTGGTTTGCTCTCTGGATATAAAATTAATTTTAATGAAGTCGGAGCCCATGCCAGTGGCTGATTTTACTAGAAAATCAGAGTTTGGGGATAGAACCCATTTCCCTTTCAGGTGGTCACAGGTAGGTTTCCTGTATTTAGGCACTTTTGTCACCCTGGCCTTCGATCAATTATATAAAGCTAATTTTGTGCAGTTGCTGGAGAAGCTAAGTCAGGACCTTCGGTGCTAGGAGGATCTTCTGATATCCTCGTTGGGTAAGAATAGCTCTGGTCAAAATGAATATTCTTCCTCTTACTATATCCCATGCGAACGCTGCCTTTGATGCTCCCTAGGCAAGCACTACGGAGGCTTTACAGTTGGCTTGGATGTTTCATCTGGCATCAAAGGCGCCTTTTATTCAGCTGGACAAATTGCAGCTTCCACAGGGGATGGGAGGTTTGGATTTCCCGGACTTTAAGAAATATCAATTGAGTTCCTTACTATCCTATGTGGCTGACTTGGCCTGCCAGGACCTGCGGTCAATTTGGTTCGACATAGAGGCCTCCCAGGCAAAATGCCTCCTCATCAATTTGTTGTTTATGGTAGATGAGGACAATTATGGACTATTGCAGAAACCAGATTGTCCTTAACACGGTTAAAGCATGGAGAATAAAGCAACTGGGTGAGAGCAACTTACAAAAAAATTCCTGTTTCATTCCCATAGCAGGAATGTTAGGATTCTGGCTGGGGTCGATGGACTCTGACTTTAAGGTCTGGGAGTCTAGAGGAGTCTCCTGTTTGGGAGATTTATTTGACGGGGAGGTCATGATATCTTTCGAGCAGCTGAGTCGGAAATATGAGCTACCTCGGAGGGACCTCTTTCGTTACTTTCAGGTCAGGGACTTCATATAGAAAAAGACTACATTGATGGTTAGTCCCTATAAGTTGGATATGGAGAGGAGTGTGCTCCAGTCTACGGGCGCTCTCTCAGTCAACACCTTCTATCACTTGTTAGGAAGTAATGCTTCGAAGGACATTGAGCGGCTCTGTGGAATCTGGACTCTGGAATTCGGGGTGGAAATCTCATCGGAGGTGTAGGAGGATATTTGGGAGAACGCAAGGAAGATTTCGACTTGTAACAGGACGCAGGCTGGGCAACTGAAGGTACTCCACAGGGCTCATTTGGCACCGGAGCGACTTGCGAAATTTAAGACAGGAGCATCCCCAAATGTAAAACAGATGTTGGCACTCTTACTCATTGCTTGTGGTCATGCCACAAGCTTCATAGGTACTGGGGTGCCATAGCGAGTGTTTGGAATGAGTTCTTGGGAACTGAGATTAAGTTGGATCCGGAGTCCCTCCTCTTGGGTTTGCCAAATCTCCCCTCTTTGGACGTGCATAGGAAGAAAGTGTTTAATATTTTGTCATTCTGATCAAGGAAGAACATTCTAATGAGCTGGGTGTTGGAGAATCCCCCAGGACTTTCAGACTGGCATAGATTTGTGAAGCAGCACATCCTGCTGGACTTCCTTAAGAGTATGGTGCACCAGAAAACAGAACTGTTTTATAGAATATGGCGGCCCTTTCTGTTTCTATAGATGCAGACTTATCGGCTATATTGATCAGGGCCTTTGTGTAGTCATGAGGGCTATGTCTGGCTGTCCAGAGGACACTTGGGGAAGAATCCTGAACAAATACAGGTTTGCTTACAAAAGCTCCCAGTGGTGGGGAGCTTTGGTGGAATTACGTTGAGTGCAGTAATTTAACTGAATATAATTAATTTATCTTAGTTTAACATGGTTTAATTTAATATTTTTTCTTAGAATTATTTATTGAAGTTTTTTTTTCCTCTCAGTGGTTTGTGGAGTAGAATAGTAGTTTGTTTTCTGTTATTGTCATTATATTATATGGTTGTTATACTATTTTGTAGTGATTTTGTAATTTTGTAAAAAAATTAAAAATTTTTTTCTCATTAAAATTTTTACAAAGAAAAAAATTGATAGTCAATCCGACATGGATTACTATTTGCAAAAGTGTGTTTTAAATTTTCACCATCCTTTAGAGAAGTGTTTCCAATAGATATTGTTCCAATTTTTAGCTCATGCAGAGTCAGCACCCTTCCAGATCATGCATCAGGGACATAATTTCAGATAAGGGCTTGGCCGTTCACTGAGATTAGGAAAACTTTCTTCACTTCGAGATAGTGGTGAATCCTTGCAATTCTCCACCCCAGAGAGCTGTGTAAGCTCAAGCCAAGACAGAAGCAGAAAGGTATCTGGAGACTAATGATATTAATTGAAATATGGAAATATAGGGAGAGGTAGGCATTTAAGGTAGATGATAAGCCATGATCTGAATGAATGATGGAGCAGACATCATGGACTAAATGCTATCCTCTCTCCCTATATCTTAAAAGCAGAATCAAAACACCACTTATCTTTCCAAATTCTAGGGAATATGATCCTAATTTGTCTAACTCCACACCAATAACTTACTACAGTCTACTGGCTACCCCATTCTGTGGGACTGATTTTTAATAACCTCAGGCAAGTGGCAACAGGCCTTGCCTGTATTGTCCATATCTCAAAAATGAATCATCAAACCTGAGGTGTAAATTGTGCAAGCACGAGTCAGGTATGTGATGTGACATTAAATACATGTAGGGCATGAGATGCTCAGTCATCCAAACCAACAATTTTGTGTTTTGATTCTCAGGCTGTACCAGAAATTGATCTCAAAGGAAGCAGAAACTGGTCTGAACACGTGGGAGGAGTACTTGTGTTCCCACCCTGATGGTTAGTTAGTGACACCATCTCATGGATAGATTTGGATTTGGCTTCACTGCCCCATATAAATGGGCTGTCCACCCAGGGCCTCTTACCAGAGGAAATAGGAGATGTCACAGCCCGGGAATGAGTGTGAAAGCGAGCTAAACATGGCTCAAAAGAAAGGAAGTGTACATACTTGCTCTGTGTATCCTCTCACGTACTTCCATGTACTCTTGCTCATGTTTCACTGCTGTCATGGCCACAGCCAATTCATTGATCATCTCTTCTAACTTGTTCTGGTGAGCTTTATGAAACAAATAACAAAATCAGAATGCAACCGCCTCAAATATGCATTAATTTGTTCAGTCAGTTAAAGCCATTCCTCGTAGTAAACAGCCAATTTTCTGAAGCTCCAAAAACTTGTGAGTGGCTCGGTCAAAAATGGCCAACAAGACAAACTGCACATTAGTCTTCAATAACTTTGTTCATTTTACAAAATTTAAGGGACAATTTTGGAAGGTAAAATATCATACTTTTGAATAGCAAGTATCAGTTTCAAATTTTATGCAAAGTACTAATAGCTCAAAAGAAGAGAGCTCCATTACACTGTAGTAATTCATTAGTGTAATTGTGACATGCTTCAGCCTGCTGTCATTTATAAATGAATTGCATATTTTGATTTTAATGAGATAGCAAAATCAATGCATATTAAATATCTACTAATCTGATTAATGAAACTACAGTGATTAATATATTGCTTCCTTGTACAAAAAGTAAGCCCCCAAATAGCCACAATTAAAAAATACAAAAGGGACCCAAGATTGACTGCCACCCCACCTAATGGTTTAAAATAACAAGGTGAGTAAGATTATACATCTGGTTGCTGTGCAGTTTCATTGTAAACACTTCCAAAATGTCAGCAGCAACTCCCCATTTTCATACTCTGCCTACATATCTGGGTTAGTATTGTAAGCACAAACAGCCATAACACTTCATTGGAAACACTGACATTATGATTCCTCCAATGGTGATAAAAACAACTACAAAGAAGTTCCAAAAGCTCAATTTTGCAATCAACAGGAAAGTACAAAACAAAAATGAAGAGAGCAGAAAGAGACATTAAAATTGTTTACTGATTGACATACCATCCCATGTATCCCCACCACCTGAAGGAAAGGGTAAACAGAAGGACACGGGATAAATAAAAGTTCAAGATAAAGGAACACTTAAGTAAAAAAGGGACAAAGTGAAAAACAAGGTGCTTTTATATCATGCTTGTGCCTCTGGGATCTGGAAGTGTGGGTCACCTCATACTGTGACAGGTGAAGACATGTGGCCCGACGATCAATAGCATATCCCATAGCATAAAATACCTCAACAGGTTTACATTGCTGGCTGATCAAGACCCACATTTCAGAGTCCCAGAACCACTTGCACAGTTCTCGTGCATAACAAAAGCTTAGACAATCTAATCACAAATAATTATGTAGAGTAGAATGCTATAATGTACAGCTTCAAATTATAAAGAAACAGGATATTTGTCAAAATGACAAACAAAAGTAGTAAAGGTGACAATCACAATAAAAAAGGTATCTCAAGTGAAATCAAAGACTTTAACATGCAATAGGAAGCTTTTTTGTTCATCATTCAAATCCACACAAGGGAACCTTGGAGATGAAGAATTCTTTGTCAAAGAATAGATGCATTTAATCAGTTAATTCTACTTCTCCTTTGCCACTGGCATTTTCAAGTATTAATTACTTGGGTCAGAAAGTGTCATATCATAAGAAATTAACCAGACAAATACATAGGAATATAGCTGCAGAATATCACATGACTATTTTAAAACATCACTATTGTGTTTGAACCTGATTCGTCATACTAAACAAAACTGATAATGTAGTATTACACTATTGTACAGTATGTCAATACAATCTTCACATATATATCTAAAATTGTTTTTTAGGAAGAGTCACTCAACCTGGAACATTAACACTGATTTCTCTTCACAGATGCTGCCAGACTTGCTGAGCTGTTGCAGCAATTTGTGTTTTTGTCTTTAGATATATTGTATGTCTTTGATTTACATTGTTCAGTATTAATGTTGTGAGATTTCAATGGGGTTGGTATAAAGACACAGCTTTAATACATTTTCATTAATGTATTTTTATGTCCAGCGTGATTTTGGATCATGTGATCCAATCAATGCCATTTTAGAATGGCATTGAGCTGACTCCCACTCCAGTTTGTGGCTTTTCAGGATATTGCAACTTGAAGCTGCTGTCTCCCCCTAGGTAGCTTCTTGTCTCTTGCCATTTACCTCTCAACCTTCACCCACAGCTAGGGTTTGAAAGAGGAAACCAGTAGGAAGCAGCTCGCTACTACCCTCTTAAGAGCAACTAGGGACAGGCAATAGATGCGGCCCAGCCAGAGATTACTACATCCCTTTATGAATATTTAAAGAAAACAGGAATGTCAATATATTCCATTATATTTTAAGCTGTTTTATTTAGAAGATTTTTTAGCACTATAGAAAATTAAAGTTTACAAAGTTTTAATTTTTGTTCTTGATGAGCATGGTTCTACAGAATCTGATTTTACATTGGTCATACAGGAAAACTCTGATTCACTTTATATTATTGCATTTGAAGTTTCACTTTGAGGACACAACTTTAAGGAAGGAATTCCTATAAAATATCAGGAACACTGACATCTTTGTATACTTTCATTAAAATAAGCTGGAAACCAAATACTGGCTTGAATAGAAGGCACCATGAAACCAATGGCTGCTGTAAAAACTAAACCCATTTACTGATGTTCTTTAGGGTCAATGAACCTTATTCTGTTTAGTCTTATATGCAACGCTAATCCCAAGATGAATGTAACTGACTCTTAAAAACCTTCTGCAATTGCTTAACAAGCTAATCACTATCTCAAACAGTTCTTTGCACGGTTTAGGGAGGAGGCCCAGCACAAGTTTTGGGGCAATTAATTAGTGAATTAATATTGTCTTTAATAATTCTTAGGAGCTTTGCTTTCATTGCTTTTGCAGTAGCAGTGAAAATCAGACAGAAGTGAGAAACACAGGAAATGAAACGAATAATAACAGATACAAAGTGATGGCCATTTTAAAAAGTGAAATTCGTAATTAAATATCTGTGTATCCTTAACAAGAGCTGGAGCATGTGATGAAACAAGTCCAATAAAAAAGTTTTAAAAATTAACTCCACATGAATAAGAGAATCTGTGGTGCAAGATTAGTGACCGCGAGGGAAGAGCTGAGACAGCTGAACACCTTTATTTCTCATTTTCCCTGCTACACAAGAATATTCAAATGCTGAAAAATTTAGGTATATGAGGTTAATCCCAAACCTTGTATAAAACTGCAAATGTGATGAAACATTCCATGACTTTTGCTTCAACTGTCAAGAGCTACAGTAGGAAAAAGGAAATAACCAACAAAGCCCACCCCTGATGCGAGGTACATATCTCAGCCTCCTCCCAGTGAGTCAGGCAGCATCCAAGGAGCAGGAGAATCAACGTTTCGGGCATGAGCCCTTCTTCAGGAATGAGGAAAGTGTGTGCAGCAGGCTAAGATAAAAGGTAGGGAGGAGGGACTTGGGGGAGGGGAGTTGGAAATGCGATAGGTGAGAGGAGGTCAAGGTGAGGGTGATAGGCCGGAGTGGGGGTGGGGGCGGAGAGGTCAGGAAGAAGATTGCAGGTTAGAAAGGCGGTGCTGAGTTCGAGGGATTTGACGGAGACAAGGTGGGGGGAGGGGATATGAGGAAACTGGAGAAATCTGAGTTCATTCCTAGTGGTTGGAGACCATGACCCCACCTCCCACCACCAGACCATCATCTCCCAGACCATCCATAACCTCATCACCTCAGGGGATCTCCCACCCAACGCCTCCAACCTCATAGTCCCACAACCCCGCACCGCCCATTTCTTCCGCCTGCCCAAAATCCACAAACCTGACTGCCCCGGCCGACCCATTGTCTCAGCCTGCTCCTGCCCAACCGAACTCATCTCTGCATACCTCGACACGGTCCTGTCCCCCTTAGTCCAAGAACTCCCCACCAACGTTCGGGACACCACCCACGCCCTCCACCTCCTCCATGATTTTCGCTTCCC